>NW_026864430.1:0-262021 GCF_026571515.1 Ruditapes philippinarum
TTTTTTAAACAAAGTATCACATCCGCGCAAATAAAAAATAGTTCCCAATAAATAAACGTATCTAATAACAAAAATCTCTGCACTTAGACTGACAATATGCTAAGTTAACGACATGCAACATTATTGTAATCAGATCAAATACCTCCAAGAATCCTATGCAGGATATTTTATTTTGTCAAAAAAAAAAAGTCACTGTATAAATACAGCACTGTCAGTGTAATACGCACCTATCTCGAGACATCTAAACTAGACACGCATAATCACTCATGAAATATTTCACTAGACATCCCCAGCGCAACCTCATATCCTTTTAAAACCACGTTTTTGGCGGTTACCATCGATTGCGCATATGTCTGACATAGACAAACTTACGCGCTTATGCGCGCATGCGCGGCGCATCTACATTCAGTTTGCACTTTTTACAATTTTTTTCTTTCATATAATTTATTCTTAAATTTTATGAAAACTTAAAAACATAACTCATTTACAATTACATTTATTTTTGAAAAACTTAAGGTTTATTCATTAATTGGCACCCCCTTCTCGACCTTGATCACGCGCGCAACATGGCCGACAAATCACATACATCTAAACTTTCAACTATTAACAAATGCATACACCAAACAGTATACATCTGCATTAAATTTCAATGAAATTTGTATGCCTCAGGAGGCAAATTTGCATAAACTTTGTTACAGTCTTAGCAATCAAGATGCCGTGACGATTTTAAACTGCATTCCTAGACAAAACATTTTACTACATGTGCTTACAACTGTACCGGAATCCGCCCAATTTTCCTTACGTACATGGCATCTCGAGAGCCGCCCTTTTTATATCTTCTAAATCGCGCATATAATGAATGTTATACAACAGCAACATACAATCTTACATTTTTTTTTTCCCTACACTAAATTATTAAATTGTTTTTAAACTAATGGTTTTCAAATCCCCACAAAATTTATCAACTGAAAATTATCTATTTAAACTACTGAATGTTTTAATGTCGGCAAGACTAACATAAGTTTACAATCCGTTTTCCTTCATTTCCTATATAAGATTTGCATGACATAGAAATTAGCATAAAATTTATCAAAGAAACCTGGGTATGCACCAAGTGATGGGAAAAACAGAAGCTTGAAAATGGACCTAAACCTGTACTTATGCTTCCAAACGGATTTAAACAGAGATGGTAGCAGTTTGTGTATTGGCCATAGCTCACAATGACACAAAATATGGTGAGGCGTTGGCCATGTGCTAGTGTTTAAGATCTAGACATTTCCCTCTATTGCTCCTCATATACGCTTATCCAATGATTACACAAGTGTTGTATCAAAAAAAAATGTCGGGTTAAAAAAAATGTAGCTAAAGCAGTTCAGACACAGCATTTACACTATGCATATACTTCGTAACAAATCCGTTAAACAATTTAGTGGTCGGCAGTGTATGAAATATAACAAGCATAGCAGAAAATAACCTTTGTTCACTGTGAATATATAAATCTTAACCTACTGTTCAAGAGGAAAAGGGCTTTTTCCTTTCATCACTTTACACCAAAAATTTACTTTTCTGACAACGATTTAACTTTCACTACCCAGATGATTAACAAACACATTCGAAAGAAACGTAACTTAACCCCCATAAGAATAGTAAATTCCTTCCTATTGAGGCTGCATTTTTGACCTTCGCACAGCTAAATCCGTCACAGAAAACCTTAATACATTCTAAATCTCTCCTACATTCTCGAAGAAAAACCCCTTTTTACTACGCACTTTTACAGAATACACTTCTCGACCTAACCCTAGTCTTGCAAAGACTGGACTTTTTTCGAGTGAGCTCGCCCATCCATCCAAATCTTTTTTTGCATACATACGAAAGCCACTGATAGTTTTACTCGGTCTGATCAGAACTACTACCCTTCAAACACATGCTAAAATCCAACATGGCCGCCAAGTCTCTGTGATAAAAGCTAACACGTGACCAAATAGGCGGACTAGTATAATAATATGTAATAGATACAACTACTTGACTAGTTACTTTAACATTTTTTTATATTTCTTTACAATTTAAAAGTCATACAAGCAGAGTAAATATCGGGGAAATTGATCGGTGTAACAGAAAGTTGCATCTTTTATCAATATTATACATCAGTACATGCTACACGCAATCTGCTGTTGAATAATTTTTGTTGAGATCTTTTTCTAGTATTTTTCAATTCTCAACATTTCTGCAACTCTGTTAGGTTTGGAATTCCGAGTTCATTCAATTCTTTCATATCTGATTAAACTCTCCATTTTTTTGCTGATTTTTTCGCGTTATTTAAAATAAATTCATTGAAAATTATCTTTTCTATTAATATAATTCTATTTTTAGAAAAAAGTTTCATTATTTCCAATAAAAATATTCATGATAATTTTTTCCAATACCTGTTCTAATTATACAACAACTTAGAACAAAACAAATCAGGTTTGATCAACTATATTTTAAACTTCCAATACTATTTTCCATTAAATCTCTCTATATATTACTTCATTTGGAATCCTTACTTAAGATTTTGTACTATTAAGACATTTTAGAATCATGTGTCACAGAACCAATTGTTTTAAAATTTTCCTTACCAATGACCAGGTGCTGAGTAATAATCATTATCAAAAATAAACTTTTCTTATTCAAAACAAAGAGATGCAAATCAAATTTTCCCAGTATAAAACACTATTTCAAACACCTTTTTAACTCATCCTTAAATTTCCCTTAATCCTCAGACTCTTCACAATCAATATAATATCCAAAACTAACTTTTCAATTTTTTCTCTTTTCAACTTCATCAAAGTAGCTTTAATAAACGATATACATGTAAACGCCTTTTTTCCATTTGACCTGACCTGATTTCAACCTTAATCTTCACAACAAAAAAAAAATAAAGCAGTGTATGACGGGAACCAGCAGTGCAGCTATTACACAATATGCTCAATATAAAGCTGGGCTAAAGTCACTTTTTTTTTCCTGCTACAGAGGGTTTAATATTGATAATTTGTATCCGTTAAAAAACTGTTTCACAGCAAATCTTTTCAGTTTTCTATAGTGAGATGTCAGTGGCATCTTTAATTTAGGAAAAAAAATCTGTCACAATAAAACCAGCCTTGTGTCTCATTATTGAACTGAAGATCAAGATATTTTCAGTCCAACAAAGTGAAGCATTATTATTGATAGCTTTATGTGACCGAAGACAATTTGTTTAATTCCCCTTTAACAAAGAAAATGACTAACCTTTGTTTAATAGTTTAAAAAGTTGTAAATTATTTTGTAATAAATCTAACAAGTCTTGTTAAATCTTTCAATTCAAGTATTTATTATCAAATTGTTAAGTTTAAAAATTTTTTTTTATTAAAGATGGCATACTACCTGAGCCCATTAGTTAATTCAGCCATTCGGAATTCAAACAAAAACATTCAAAAACAAACTACAATTTAGACCATTCTCAATCAAATACATGTCGAGATGTTATCTAATAAAATACAAATTTGCATGGGATTCTTCCCATCTTCAATATATGTTATTGAATTTTTAAACATTATTATTACCAAATCAATGGAATGAAAACATAATTAAGAAACTTGACAAAAAATAAGACCCCAAATTTTACAAATGTTGCATTTCTAATGAAGACTAGAAATGTGTCATCATGCCACGGATGCCCCCGCATGCAGCCAAAATTTCAGATGGTGCATTAATTATTTTTTTCATTTTAAGTTCAAAGCCCTTAAAACTTTTCAATGCTAACACAAACCATTTTCATACAATGTTCAAGACACTGAAATTATTCAGTCTTAACCTTTTAAAAATAGCATATTGCATATTTGTAGCCAAAATAATGGCTAAAAGTATGAGTGCTGAAACTGAAAGTTCAAAATTTTTCCAACATTCAGGAAAGATAAGTTTGTCTAAAATCATTGAACCACAACCAAATTCAAACTTAAACTGCTTATTCCTTAGATGTATCTATATTATATTTTCAAAGTGAAAGGGACATAACTCTGCCAAAAAATCATCAAACAATGACCAAATTCCAACTTGACCTGCCCAGTTGAATATGTAACACTGTTGGGTAGATTATGAACAGAAACTGTAAATTTCATATTATTTTCAAAGTGAAAGGGGCATTACTCTGCCAAAAATCATTGAACCATGACCAAACTCGAACTTGGCCTGGCATTCCAAAAACATATCCATATGTCAAATTTGAGTTGAATGTGTTGTTTACTGTTGGGGAGATAATAAACGGAAACTGAAAATTTCATATTACTTTCAAAGTGAAAGGGGCATAACTCTGCCAAAAATCATTGAACCATGACCAAATTCCAACTTGGCCTGGGCATTCCAAAAACATATCCATATGTCAAATTTGAGTTGAATGTGTAGTACTGTTGGGGAGATAATAAACGGAAACTGAAAATTTCATATTACTTTCAAAGTGAAAGGGGCATAACTCTGCCAAAAATCATTGAACCATGACCAAATTTGATCTTGACCTGCGATTTTCTTTTGACGCATCCATATGTCAAGTTTGAGTTGAATGTGTTGTACCGTTGGGGAGATAATGAACGGAAACTGAAAATTTCATATTATTTTCAAAGTAAAAGGGGCATAACTCTGCCAAAAATCATCGAACCATGACCAAATTCGAACTTGACCTGTATTTTCTCATGACATATCTATATGTCAAGTTTGAGTTGAATGTGTTGTACCGTTGGGGAGATAATGAATGGAAACTGAAAATTTCATATTATTTTCAAAGTAAAAGGGGCATAACTATGCCAAAAATCATCGAACCATGACCAAATTCGAACTTGACCTGTATTTTGTCATGACATATTCATATGTCAAGTTTGAGTTGAATGTGTTGTACTGTTGGGGAGATAATGAACGGAAACTGAAATTTCATATTATTTTCAAAGTAAAAGGGGCATAACTCTGTCAAAAATCATCGAACCATGACCAAATTCGAACTTGACCTGTATTTTGTCATGACATATCCATATGTCAAATTTGAGTTGAATGTGTGCAACCGTTCTTAAGATAATGAACGGAAACTGATGATGACGGAATGACAGAATGACGGAAGGACGGAAGGACGGAAGGATGGAAGGACGGAAGGATGGAAGGACGGAAGGACGGAATGACGGAACAGGGTAACACTATATGCCCCGGCCATTACATGGCGGGGGCATAAAAAGTCGAAGTTAAATGACAATTTACCATCATCTTCAAACCAATCCACAATGTCCGACCAAAAATCTAAATTAAATGCTGACTGGTCAATTGAAATCAATCTGTTACCTTTATGGCTATTTAATTCATGCTTGTGTGCCTTCCATGTCACTGACCTATCACTGACCTCTACACACTGAATGGTCATTTAGAATAATAGCCTATTGCCCACTTACTTCACACCTCGGTGCCCACAGAAAGTAGCCACCTCACAAATTATTTTGGTTGTAAATGACAGGTTATTAATCAACCTTGTTCAATTCTGAATGGTCAGTTTAAATCATCAGTTATTTTCTAACACATTGCTGTTTGATGCTGCTATTTGATCAGTGACCCACGAAGATCTCTGTGGTTTTATGAGCTTACTGCTGACTGGTCAGCTGAAATTAACTTTTATCTGATTGGCTTTCTTATTTCACACAAATGGGTTATTTCTGATAAGTGACCTATTATTACCATTTTCCGCTGCATGTGGTCATCTCGATTTTGACTGGTCAGTTGAATGTAACATTTATCCGATTGGCCAGTTGTCCATGCTTTGGTTGTTTCATCTTGTGGCTATTTGATAAATGACCTATGGAAGACCCCTTTTGTCCAGCATGTGGTTAAGACATCAAAACTGCTGATGTGGTCAGTTGAATTGCCTTTTATCTGATTGGCTAACTTTCTCACTCAGGGTGTGGTTTGATCAGGAGGTTATCTGGACAGTGACCTATAGATGACCTTTCCCACTTAAGAATGATTGGATAGAAACTGCACATGTGTATTCACCCTATCCAACCAAGAGCAGTTGGTCAGGTCATTGACTTGTCGGGATTTCTTAGCTGTCAAAACATTATTTACCTGTATGACTCCAGGCACATTCACAGTTTATTCAGTAACATTTAGTAGCATACTGGATTGTGTTTTACCATGTAGACTAGGGCCTTTATTGACAGAAATGATTTTGCATAACTTTATTATGATCTCATACAAATTAACTTACCATCTTCACTTAAACATCTGGACAGTCCAGTTCACAACAGGGTCCCCAGAACTGACCCAAATAGGATAATCACTCATAATCCAACTGAACTAGATTTCAGATTTGAATTTCACAACTAGCCTAGTCTTTTAACCAACGCTAAATGAACATAATTTCCATAAAATTCAAGTAACAAATAAGGGTAATAATAAGAGGTTCTTGGAAAATTATTAAATTTATATATAGAAACATTTCAGTGAAAAACCCCAGTATCACAAACATCTTAACTGGAAACACTTGTGCGCTTATGTTTTTCCATATAAAGACCAATGCATTTTAAAAGTCAATTTAATGTAAGAGGTTCTTATTTTAGAAAGAACAGTAAATTTAATATGTTTCATGTACACTGCTTTAATGCACATGTCTTCAATTGGTGTATTTTTTCCATGTCACACTTTTATGCTAATAATTGAATTCATTTGCTTTCAAGTCATGAAACATTTCCTTGACTAGATAACCTTATTTAAAATCATCTAACCTCTGAAACTAAGACACCTTTCTCTTTAATATTAAGGAATATTTCCAGCAGAACATTCTCTTTAATATTCAAAGAATATTTCCAAGAGCCTTTATCAATATCCCAAATGCCTTTCTACTTAATATTCAAGGAATGCATTAAACAGACCTTTCTACTTAATATTCAAGGAATGTATTTAACCAACCTTTCTCCTTAATATTCAAGGACTGTATTAGACAGACCTTTTTCTTTAATATTTAAGGAAAGTAGACATTTCTCTTTAATATTCAAGGAATGTATTAAGCAGACCTTTAATATTCAAGGAATTTATTAAGCAGACCTTTCTACTTAATATTCCAGGAATGTTTAAAATGTTTTAAACAACTTTCTCCTTAATTGTCAAGGACTGTATAAATCAGACATTTCTACTTAATTGATCCATCAGGCAAAGCATTCTCTTTATTCAAGGAACATATATTATTTAATCGACCTTTCTTTTTATAAAAACATTTCCAACAGTTAAAGCACCAAGTAACATAGTCTGGCATACATTCTATTACATTTCCATAGAAGTCACACATGTGCAGAAAATTTTAATAAGGCTCTTTTTCAAAGTAAGGAATATTTTTTTATATACTTTCATTTTAATTCAATTGCAATAAGAACACCACTAAAACAACCAAATTCCAGTCAACACATAAAATTATTAATTCTATCATATAATATATAGATGCTTTTTCAAAGAACATTTACTTTTTTTAATCACAAATCCAGTGACAATTACCAGCTCTTCTTTATGAAGAGTGTCACTTAAATACAGAATAAATTTGTCTAAGTAAGCAAATTTTTTTAATGTGTATTTGCTTATCAATATTTGCCAAAGTCTGATCAAGATCTAGAGCAAGTTTATTTAAAACGTTATCCCATACATTTAAGCATGGTATTGTTCAATGTACAAGAATGTGGGTTTAACAAAACCACCAGACTGTAAATTCACACTGGATACGTTATATAAATGTCTCAACCTTTCGAGGACTATTTTACATCTCTTTACATTCCCACTAGACATAAATCACTTAAAAAAAAGAACCTTTAAAAATCTTGCGTTAGTATAGACAGCATAGTGTATATAGAGGCCAAGGCTAGCAAGTCAAGGGGGAAAAAATCATGAATTTATTAATAAGTTTTTGCAAACCATTATGAAATGCTCATCTTTAAAACATTGTTTCAAACTTCTAACATGTTTAAAATTAAGAACATGTTTAAAATTAAACCTTTCGCATGCTGAAAACAACCAAGTTTGATATACTTTTTGCAAACCATTATGAAATGCTCATCTTTAAAACATTGTTTCAAACTTATAACATGTTTAAAATTAAGAACATGTTTAAAATTAAACCTTTCGCATGCTGAAAACAACCAAGTTTGATATACTTTAATGTAATGCAGTTTTAAAACACAATTTTTGAAAATAACAACATTCAATCACCTTAACTGCAGGCTTCGCGAAACTGCTGAAAAATTTGCCTGACATTCGGTCAGACAAACTTTCAATTCTTGTCTGACCGAAAGAACTTTTGTCTGACCGAATTTTTTCCCCAAATTTATGTATATGGTAATACCTTGGTGTTTTTTTTAAAGACATAACAACTTTTAAAGATTTGCAACACAATTTTATTCCCTTAAATAAAACATTAGTTTATCCAGATTGATGGACTCACAGGCGCTAGTCACATATATTCAAATATTTTACATAACCAGTCTATATATGTATATAAAGATATATAGTATATAGCCCATATAAAACTTTAAAATGTTTCAAGCACCTGTGGATGGACTCTGTTTGGAAATCAAAACATTCATGATCAAAGCGGCCATTTTTCCATTAACCCACAAATTTTCTCGGCGGGCGCCTGGACTCGTATTCCTTTTGTTTCGCTTTTTTTTCTTCATTGGATAGTTTACGATTTTTGCCGGGCGTAGCGCCAGCGTAATAATGTAGTAACACCGACATTTTGGTTATTGACAGTCGTATGTATCGGACACTTATAATGAAACGGCGAATCAAAACTCGTTTTACATTTTTTTATTCAAGGGAGAAAACTCGGTCTTGATCGGTCTTGGATATATCCCGGTATTCGTACCGGACATAAGGTCCGGAAGTCCGAAAAAAAATATCAGACCGGCCTGATTTTTGCCGGACATGTCCGACGGTCCGGCAACTTTCGCGAAGCCTGTAACTGAAAATGACACTGTTAAATCACTTCATCTATTTTGAAAATGACATGATTCAATCACCTTAACTGTTTTGAAAATGACACAGTTCAATCACCTTAACTGTATTGAAAATGACACTGTTGAATTACCTTAAATGTATTGAAATGACACTGTCCAATTACCTTAAATGTATTGAAATGACACTGTCCAATTACCTTAAATGTATTGAAATGACACTGTCCAATTACCTTAAATGTATTGAAATGACACTGTCCAATTACCTTAAATGTATTGAAATGACACTGTCCAATTACCTTAAATGTATTGAAATGACACTGTCCAATTACCTTAACTGTATTGAAATGACACTGTCCAATTACCTTAACTGTATTGAAAATGACACTGTCCAATTACCTTAACTGTATTGAAATGACACTGTCCAATTACCTTAACTGTATTGAAAATGACACTGTCCAATTACCTTTACTGTATTGAAAATGACACTATCCAATTACCTTAACTGTATTGAAATGACACTGTCCAATCATCTTAACTGTATTGAAAATGACATTGTCCAATTACCTTAACTGTATTGAAAATGACATTGTCCAATTACCTTAACTGTATTGAAAATGACACTGTCCAATTACCTTTACTGTATTGAAATGACACTGTCCAATCATCTTAACTGTATTGAAAATGACACTGTCCAATTACCTTAACTGTATTGAAATGACATTGTCCAATTACCTTAACTGTATTGAAAATGACACTGTCCAATTACCTTAACTGTATTGAAAATGACATTGTCCAATTACCTTAACTGTATTGAAAATGACATTGTCCAATTACCTTAACTGTATTGAAAATGACACTGTCCAATTACCTTTACTGTATTGAAAATGACACTGTCCAATTACCTTAACTGTATTGAAAATGACACTGTCCAATTACCTTAACTGTATTGAAATGACACTGTCCAATCATCTTAACTGTATTGAAAATGACATTGTCCAATTACCTTAACTGTATTGAAAATGACATTGTCCAATTACCTTAACTGTATTGAAAATGACACTGTCCAATTACCTTTACTGTATTGAAATGACACTGTCCAATCATCTTAACTGTATTGAAAATGACACTGTCCAATTACCTTAACTGTATTGAAATGACATTGTCCAATTACCTTAACTGTATTGAAAATGACACTGTCCAATTACCTTAACTGTATTGAAAATGACATTGTCCAATTCCCTTGACTGTATTGAAAATGACACTGTCCAATTACCTTAACTGTATTGAAATGACATTGTCCAATTACCTTAACTGTATTGAAAATGACACTGTCCAATTACCTTAACTGTATTGAAATGACACTGTCCAATCATCTTAACTGTATTGAAAATGACACTGTCCAATTACCTTAACTGTATTGAAATGACATTGTCCAATTACCTTAACTGTATTGAAATGACACTGTCCAATTATCTTAACTGTATTGAAAATGACACTGTCCAATTACCTTAACTGTATTGAAATGACATTGTCCAATTACCTTAACTGTATTGAAAATGACACTGTCCAATTACCTTAACTGTATTGAAATGACACTGTCCAATCATCTTAACTGTATTGAAAATGACACTGTCCAATTACCTTAACTGTATTGAAATGACATTGTCCAATTACCTTAACTGTATTGAAATGACACTGTCCAATCATCTTAACTGTATTGAAAATGACATTGTCCAATTACCTTAACTGTATTGAAAATGACATTGTCCAATTACCTTAACTGTATTGAAATGACACTGTCCAATCATCTTAACTGTATTGAAAATGACACTGTCCAATCACCTTAACTGTATTGAAAATGACACTGTCCAATTACCTTAACTGTATTGAAAATGACATTGTCCAATTACCTTAACTGTATTGAAATGACACTGTCCAATCATCTTAACTGTATTGAAAATGACACTGTCCAATCACCTAAACTGTATTGAAAATGACACTGTCCAATTACCTTAACTGTATTGAAAATGACACTGTCCAACTATCTTAACTGTATTGAAATGACACTGTCCAATTAGTGTATTGAAAATGACACTGTCCAATTACCTTAACTGTATTGAAAAAAACACTCATCAATCACCTTAACTTACTGTATTGAAAATGACACAGGTCATTGAAAATGACACAGTTCAATCACCTTAACTGTATTGAAAATGACATGGTTTAATCACCTAAACTATATTGAAAAGGATACAGTTTAGTCACCTATACTGCATTTTGAAAATGACACTGTTTAATAATCTTTCCTGTGTTTAAAATAAGTCATCTTTACTGTGTATAAAATAACAAAAGTTTGACATAACTTTTTCTGTATGACACAATTAAATATACTTTATGCTAGTGAAAATACACAATTTAACAAACTATACTGTATTGAAAATGGCACAGTCTATAGTGACAAACATACTTCATAATAAAAATGACAGTTTTAACATGTTTCATTGTTAATGATGTGTAGGAGTTTTCCTTATCAAAACTTCCTATCATAGCTATTTCCTACTGTAGAACAAATGTTAACCACCAACAGACAAGCCACCATATAGTTGCACTTGGGAAAGCCAAAATGTTTACATAACTTCACCAAAATGTTTATATACTATCATGTATTCAACATTGCACCAGTAAATAATCTATGATCAAGGCACTGTCTACTGTTTGGTTCATTTAAGATCTTGGTAAAATAAAAATTAGCTTTACTTTATCATATCTGTAGGGCGCTGAAATGCTGTTAACAATGGTCCTTACCAAATATTCATGTACCATTGCAATGACTTCTATGAGGCGACAATGGCCAAGTTGTGTCATTGACCTCAAACCACTTACCCCTCAATACTGTGGGCTCGAATCCCACAGTGACTTTGAATTCTTTCAAAGAAAAGGAAACTATCTAGCTAGCTTTCGGAAATGAGGATGGTTCTACTTGGGTGCTGGTTGTGTCTGAAATAATGTATGGAGAGATCTTCCTCCACCAGTGAAGCCGGGAAAGCTGCCATATGACTATGTCTGTCTACATAAACGGGTCTATTTCAATATTACAACCCATCTAGACACTTTGATTGACCTCCAACCTAAGGCAATCATATATAGAACAAAGCACCAAGAAAAACCTACAGCTATCAACCTTCAGGTCATACGAAAACAATAACAAGGCACACAGAAAAGCCTACAACCTTCTTGCATAGTAGGCATAAAAAACGAACTTACAACTTTTAGGCACTATTGTAGACATAAGTAGGCATAAAAAACGAACTTACAACTTTAAGGCACTATTGTAGACATAAGTAGGCATCAGGAAAATCATATAACCTCGAGGCACAATTTAGAAATAATCCACAAGGTAATATTTTGTACACAACCATCCTGCATTATTTTAGACATAACCCGACATCAGACCAACCTTCTGTTATTTTTTTACATAAATGAGCACTGTTTAAACTTACACTTGCAGGTACTATTTTAGACATAACCAGGCTCCAAACTTACGGTACTATTTTAGACATAACAAGGCACTCTGTTTAATCTTCATGCAAGTATTATTCAAGACATAACTAGGCTTTTTGATGAAGGTAATGTCTAACAACATTAGGTACCACATTTAACCTTAGATCTGTAAAAATCTAGACATTACTAGACATCTTCATGCATTTCTGGTCTTCAAAAATCATTTTAGACATAACTACCATCTAACCTCTAGTAATCATTATAAAGATTACAAATTTGCACACCTTCAAGCAAAGAGAAACAAGAACCGGTTGAACCGGGTGATGCTCCCCGAGAAGGTTCTGGACACAGGAAAGTATAAAAAAAATGAACAAAGGGCAATAACTCCAAAATTAGACCAGGCTTTGTTTAGGTTCTTGAAGCGTTGCAGTTCTATCCAATTACATCTAGCTACCTACAAAGTTTCATGTTGATATCTCTAATAGTTTTAAAGTAATGTCCAGGACAAAAGTCAAAAAGTAAAAATAAACAAAGGGCAATTACTTCAAAATAAGGCAAGGCAGAGTAATGATTCTTAAGCACTGCACTTCCACCCAATGAGACCTATCTATCTACAAAGTTTCATGTTAATATCTCTTATAATTTTAGAGTAATGTCCCAGACAAAGTTCAAAGTGTCAAAATGAACAAAGGGCAATAACTCCAAAAGTAGGCAAGACATTTTTACAGTTCTTGTGCACTGCAAACTTACTCAATGAGACCTATCTATCTACAAAGTTTCATGTTGATATCTCTTATACATTAAGAAATATGTCCCAGACAAAGTTCAAAGTGTAAAAATAAACAAAGGGGGATAATTCAAAAATTAGGCAAGGCAGAGTTAAGGTTCTTGTTCACTGCACACCTACTCAATGAGATCTATCTACCTACAAAGTTTCATGTTGATACCTCTTATACTTTTAGAGTTATGTCCCGGACAAAGTTCAAAGTGTAAAATAAACAAAGGACAATAACTCCAAAATTAGACAAGGCAGAGTTACGGTTCTAATGCACTGTACAGCTACCCATTGAGATCTAACTACCTACAAAGTTTCATGTTGATATCTCTTTTAGTCTAAGAGTTATGTCTCGGACAAATTTCAAAGTATAAAATGAACAAAGGGGGATAATTCAAAAATTAGGCAAGGCAGAGTTACGGTTCTTGTGCATTGCACACCTACTCAATGAGATCTATCTACCTACAAAGTTTCATGTTGATACCTCTTATACTTTTAGAGTTATGTCCCAGACAAAGTTCAAAGTGTAAAATAAACAAAGGGGGATAATTCAAAAATTAGGCAAGGCAGAGTTACGGTTCTTGTGCACTGCACTTCTACTCAATGAGATCTATCTACCTACAAAGTTTCATGTTAATACCTCTTATACTTTTAGAGTTATGTCCCGGACAAATTTCAAAGTGTAAAATAAACAAAGGGGGGTAATTCAAAAATTAGGCAAGGCAGAGTTACGGTTCTTGTGCACTGCACATCTACTCAATGAGATCTATCTACCTACAAAGTTTCATGTTGATACCTCTTATACTTTTAGAGTAATGTCCCAGACAAATTTCAAAGTGTAAAAATAAACAAAGGGGAATAATTTAAAAATTAGGCAAGGCAGAGTTACGGTTCTTGTGCACTGCACTTCTACTCAATGTGATCTATCTACCTACAAAGTTTCATGTTGATACCTCTTATACTTTTAGAGTTATGTCCCGGACAAAGTTCAAAGTGTAAAAATAAACAAAGGGGAATAATTCAAAAATTAGGCAAGGCAGAGTTACGGTTCTTGTGCACTGCACACCTACTTAATGAGATCTATCTACCTACAAAGTTTCATGTTGATACCTCTTGTTGTTTCAAAGTTATGTCCCGGACAAGAAAAGGGGACGGACGGACGGACGGACGGACGGACGGACGGAAAGACGGACGGACGGCCGGACGGACGGACGGACAAGGCGGCGACTATATGCTCCCCCGAAATTTTTTCGGGGAGCATAAAAAGAATATAATTAAAATGTATATACACAAACTTCACAATGTTATAGGTTAATTATAATATAAATTGATTGCATCATTTTCTTCTGCTGTTGTCTCGTTTTTTTGGTAACAGGTGATCTGAATCACATTAAAATCATTACTGTTTTCTATCTTATTTATCATGCTATTATCAAGGATCACATTTCTATTATATAGGTATTAATTATTAATTTCATCATACCTGTAGTCACTTCATTCACATTCCACCAAGGACAACATTATCTTTATTGCTACAGAACAAAATGGAGAAACAGTTCTTAATGCATTAAGACTCGAATGACAAGCTCTTTCCAGTTATCTGAAAGCAAACTAGTAGGTATTGACATCCACAGCTTGAAAAACAGGGAAGTGATGGCCTTTATTCCATTAGTAGCCCGTTTCCATAATGTTGGGCAACACTATCCAAGACAATGGGGATTCTGGAGCTCAGGTGAATTCAAAGTGTTTTAATTGTTCCTTCGTGATATTTTAAACAACTGCTATTGAAAACGATAAAACAAGAATTGTCACCGTGTTGATTCATACAACAAAACAGAAAAATACACATTAGATTCATTTTTCCTCAATGGCATCTTAGTCCCTTGACAGATAAATAACGAAGACACAACACGTTATGGATACATTGAAGGAAACCTCATTCATGATAATCTTTAAAGAGCAATAATTTCCCTTTCGAGAAAAAATATCTTAGCTTTTTTCATTTTCCAGTAAAGATGTCATATTCATTAAAGGCATGTGAAGGGTATTTTCAACTTTTGACAATGATTCAAATTGTATTTTGGTGATCTATCTTTTATATCGTAAGTTACAAAGATGTCAGACAGGTTATATGGCCCAGTTTAAGTAGTCGCAGGTTTATACAACCAGAAGCAAGTATTAACAGTTGCAAGTTCATATAACCAGAGGCAGGCTATAAATCGTCACAGGTTTATATAACCGGAAGCAAATATAAACAATCACAAGTTAATATAACCAGAAGCAAATATATAAACAATCACAAGTTAATATAACCAGAAGCAAATATATAAACAATCACAAGTTAATATAACCAGAAGCAAATATAAACAGTTATAACTTTATATAACCAGAAGCAGGTATAAACAGTCATAAGTTTATATAACCAGAGGCAAATATAAACAAGTCACAAGTTAATATAATCAGAAGCAAATATAAACTGTCATAACTTTATATAATCAGAGGCAGGTATAAACAATATGAAGTTTATATAACCAGAGGCAAGTATAAATAGTCATAAGTTTATATGACCAGAGGCAAATATAAACAGTCACAAGTTAATATAACCAGAAGCAAATATAAACAGTCATAACTTTATATAACCAATGGCAGGTATAAACAGTCACAAGTTTATATAACCAGAGGCAGTTATAAACATTACAGTCATTAGTTTATATAACCAGAGGCAGGTATAAACAGTTACAAGTTTATGTAACCAGAGGCAAGTAGAAACAGTTGTGAGTTTATATAACCAGAGGTACTCGGCAAGGTTCATACACAGCCATATAACATATCTGACATCTTTATAACAAAAAACAAGAGAACTACTTCATAATTTGATAGAAACGAAATAATGTTCATCCATTACAAACATGTATTATATTAGACTTTAAACAGCACATTTTCAGATTCATGCTAATCTTCTAAAATAATTTAGAAGTTGTTTTGATTAGTAAAAACTCTGTGTTCAAATACAGCACATTTACTTAGCTCAATTCACAATTCTTACAATCATTACACTATTTCCTTACTGAACAGTATCTGAAATCCAGTGCATTATTGCAGGATAGTGCACAAAGCATTATGATAATACACAGTAGTAGGATAGAAATGTTAACATGCCATTATGACAACATTTATGATGTCAACTTAACAAAATGATGTCAGGAAAATTGCTTCTCCTTTTAGCATGTTAGAATGGAAAATTACATTTTAGTTCAATAATACATGGTTTATCATTCAAATCACTCCAGCTTGCAAGCCTTCCAGATATATCACTGCTTATCTGACCTCAAACTGCATTATTTTCTAACAATATACCTTTCCTAACTGCCATAATTGTAGACTACAAACTTCTGCTTTTAACTTAGTTTGCCAGTTCTAGAATGCTACTTCACCACTGGTCCATTGTAATGGTAGGTTTATTTTCATTCTTATTACAACAACTGGATATTTGTTATTTAAAAATGACAATCATCATAGTTTTCAATTGAAGAATGATAACACCATTAGACAAGTAAACCACATCCAGTCACCACAGTTTTGTAGCAGTTTTAACATAGTTTAACATACATTCAACAAGTAGCCAACAACTTCTCTACTTGAACAGGTTACATCTTACAATGTTCATCTTTTGCAGGAGTGCTAACATGCATAATCCAGTCCATAGTTAATGCTATGACAGGGCTATTTTCATGGGCACAGGGAATGGGCCTTTTCCTTAAATTTGTGGAAAGATAACTTTCATTTTTACAAAAGGGGCAGAAAAAACTTATGGGAAAACAGCACAATTATTAAAAAACATTCAAGGGGAAAGACATCTTTAAATGGCCTTTGCTACAGGAAGGGGGAAAAAACTGATCACTGTTGTCTTATTAGCACAATCTATAAAAAAACATACTAGGGGGAAGACACCTTAAAATGGCCCTTGCTACAGGAGGAAAAAACGCTCTGATAACTGTTGTCCTATTAATCTTAATGATCAAGAAAAAAAAAAGAAGTTTTGATCCAATTTTTTAATATGCATCTCTAGAAAACTGGGGGAAAAAATAAAACCATTATCCGAGAGGGATGAAGAAAAAGAATCGTTCTCCATCTTTTAGCATTATAAAGTCATTCCTCATCTTATTGTATTATATAAAGTGTCTGCAGAAAAAACTAGTCTGCATTTATCCATTACACTGTTGTCTATTGCAGTGCTGAGTCACGGATAGTAATTTATGGTTGGCAGAAAGGCCGACCAATTATGATCAATCCTACACATTTATCCTTTCAGACAATCAAACATTTCTTATCCTTCCTTTAATAAATGAGTTTGTATCCATCTGATCAAAAAGAGAGCAGTTAAGGGGCATCTGGGATGTATGATGCTTCAAAATAATTTTGTCCAGGTTTTTTGCTTTTTGCTTTCATTTCAATAACATGAAAATAACAACATTTACATTCTTTGGAGAGAATTTTCGATTTGGTAGTCTTAGATTATAGATGGTGGCACTTTAAAAGACTTGTTAATACTATAGAAATGACATTTATTTCTCTGTAAAATTTTGTAAATATAGATATATGCAAGTTTGTTAAGTGAAAGTGAGTTGTGACATATATACCAATTAATATTTTTAAACCAATACATAAACATTATGCATATAAAATGGCAAAATTCTCCATGTGATAATGGAGATCTCCTATATTTCAAAAGTTTGGAGGGTTTTTTTTTGTTTTTACAGAATTTTGAAAGACGTTCTGTGACAGATAAGTTTCAACACTAGTAAACAAATAATTTTTAACCCTCATAGCATTGCCAGCACCAACAACTTGTTTATGCCACCGTTGTCACGCCAGGTTTGCTGGAATATCCAAGCAGTCTGATCTGCCTCTATACTGGTGGCATCACAATATTTAAATCTCTAGTACTCTATGGCCAGGTCACCAAATTCTAAGCAGAAAACCCCATTTTACAGCAAAATTAAAATTTCAAGAAACTTGGGTCTTGCAGCCCTGTGACCCAGTCTGAAATAGTTCGATCATGCACAAACAAACAACAACACATATATAACATAGGACACACATGCCCCCATATTCCACCATTTTGTCAATGTAAGAACAGCATTTCAGTGAGACAGATGCACCTAAATGGGGGCAAAAAAAACCTACATAGGGCATAAAACCTCTAAATTGTGGAATAAAATCCCAACATGGCAGCATAAAACTCCTAAATGGGGAAATAAAACCCCTAAATGCAAGCACAACACTCCTCAATGGGGGGGCATAATATAAAAAGAATGAGGTTTTCAATACATCGAAAACCTATAAATTTAAACATATTTATATGTTTTAAGATTTTCATGCAATTGCTGTTCTAGTTTAAACAAAAACCATTTTAATGGAATGTCAAGGACTAGGAATTAAATTTTTTTTATATCTCTTTCATTATATTTTACAAATCTCAGCGATTTAAAATTGAAAGGAAAGGCCTATGTAATAATATTTTTATCCTGTTGAACTTTGTCCCAATCAACCCTTTCTATACACAATGAAAACTGAAACATGCAGCTTAATTGTATTCAGTTTTATTCAACGGGGATAAACTCTCCCCCTGCTCAATCTTGTTGTCATTGTGAAATTTCGCGCGGAAAACAATAGATGAAGTTGCATCTTGCCCTGTAGTAAGCTCTACACTTTCATGTCCAACAAATATTTTATATCATACAGTATCAAACAGAAACATATTATAACTGGTAAAATGTATTTTAATCGGATTCACAAGTGACTTTTATGCACTTAATAGCTCTTAGACAGTTACGTGTGTATGTTTTGTTTCAGGTAGGGGGGGGGGGGGGAATTTTATACTGAGGTTTTAAAAGAAGTAAAAAATATTGAAGTACAAAGTATAATTTCCCTCTTATGTGCGATTAATGACCGATTTAGCAGTACATTTCACCATATTTCTAGTGCATTATTTTTACAGTACGGGCTTTTTTTTTCTTCTTCATATTTTGACCCCTTTTTGGTAATAAACATTTGTTGTAAGTGCTGTTTGCAATGTGTAAATTATTTTCTTTGCTCACTTCACAGTATTTTACTTTAAAATACATTTTCAATATTTTCATGAAAATAAGAAGCACCGTGGAGCTGTGCTGCTCTAACCTGCTGTGACCGAAAATGGTAAACTAAACCATGGCCACCTAAATAGATCCAGGCCAGTCGGCACACTTTAGTAGTCTATTGGCTGACAAACTTTCATCCCGAAGTCCCCAAAATTCATAATGGAAAATTCCAAAAATGGAAGCCGGACATGTCCATTTGAAAAATTCAGCAGGTTGGGGGTTCAGAAAGATGTGCATACATACTCAGATACAATATTTAAAAGTAAATCACTAGCAAGTTAACCTGAAAATGTACCTGGGAAACTATAGTAGGATTTAAAATGTTTTTAGATAATATTACTTTTTTATTTTGCCTTCATGGGTGGCTGTTTATTTATTGTTCAGAAAAAACCTATCACGTCAGACCACATAATATGTCTGTGTATATTTTACCCACCTTTTTAGTTATAACAGCTTTATTTTTTCACTCCATACTTTCAGAGATGACTTTATCTTCTTTTCTCTTTATATCATATTTATAATCTACCCTTACTGATGAGCTATGGCTTATCAGCAGTCAAAGAAAGTCTAGGCGGGGAGTAACATTACTATTTTATACAGCCTTTCTATACAATCTGATTCTCTTTCTTATTCTGAACAAGATATAAAATACAGACACCCCCACGCAATCTGTAATTATTAACTTTTTTATTCTGAAATTTTGTAAATTTTTGAAGATCAAGGTCATTTAAGGGTCAAAGTGGAGCTCTCAACTGCAGAAATGTATTGGCCAATGTATGTACAGGCTCTAGATGAAAGCATGAAGATGTAATGGCTAAGATTAAAGATGTCCCTCTGAAGACAAACCAACAGATATACTAGACAACATCAATATACCCCACCCCACGATCTATAGATGGGGGGGGGGGGGGAAAATAAAATACAGGCATATAAATCAGTAACTATTCTACATATATAAAATCATTTTAGAATCAGTTGCAAAAAATATTTATATTCTACTTATTTGCCTATATAACCTTGACATTGCTTAGATTCAAAGTTGAGCAAGTTAATCAGATTTTCACAAGAACAAAGTGCGTATGCTAATCAAAATTCGTAAATCCACACCTTAGTGAAGCAATGTACTAACTCCTTACATAATTTAATAGCAGTTAACCTGTTACTGCACTAAGGTGACGAAATATGGTCTCTGGTCAATCTGATTTTGACCATAAGCTAGCTGACTCAGCAATGCGATAACTTGACATTTGCTTCATGATTACTTACACAATTTATTTAATAATCATTTAAATAAGAATAAAATGTTACAAATTCGAAGCAGGGATATATGTACATTACACATATTCAGCATGTAAAGGATTAGTTTCCTATGTTATATTTTGGGGGGGGGGAGTTAAAAGTTCCCCCTGTATTATCTGTCACTATCAATGCTTCTATTGCGCTCCTTTATTGTATCTAATAAACTGTATAAATAGTAACTTGAAGGCAAACAGGCTATTTTCTACACTAAATTTGTAAGACTTGTTTTCATGGAGACACTGCTTAGTGTTTGCCTAGTACTCTGTGACTTTCCTTCAGGTGTAAAAATAAATTGACACATTTGTCTTAAAATTCAAAGAACATGCTTATTGTTTCACAGAAATAAGTATTACTGTATCCTATTTTTACCACTGCTTTTTTATTTTCCTTGTATGTCCACTTCCCCTTAGAAAACTTCTTTTAACATATATATTTCAGAATCTCAAATAACTATGCAATTTTCCCTATACAAGTGCTTTACATCAGGGTTTTTTCATTATTTCCCTATAGCAGTCTTGAGTATCTTCATGAAAATAAGATCATCTCATAACACACTGATATAAAGCACAACACAGACTAGTATCTAACAAAGTAATGGTCACAAAACTTACCTTGTAAATTGCTGGTATATGCACCCTGCCTCTAGTTTTGCATATTGACTCTGAAAAAGACAATATATAAATTGTAATCATGGCATGCATTTCATCCGTAAAATATATTGTATCATGGAAAAAAACAACAACATATTTTTACAATTATACATTTAATAATGTACATTCATCTGTTATGATCATGTCTAACTAGCTCCTTGATTTATATATCTAGTGGTGAGTTGTTTTTCTGAAACATACTCAACAATTTTTAAAGGGCAATAACTCCAAAATTGTCTAAAAAAGTTCAGGTTCTTGTACATTGCACTTTTACATTATGTGATCTCTGACTATAAACCTCCATGTTGATTCCTCATAATTACAATCTTCATGTCAATGATACATGAAAAATTTCAAATGGTATTAACTTTAAAATTATACAAAAGAAAGTTATGGATCTTGTTCCCTGCACTTCTCATTGACATATTTCCTGTAAGTCGACACATCTTATAGTTATGATGGTCAGCAATCATATTTCATAGTATTACTCTAGACAAAAAAGTTTGATAGGTTGAGACTGTGAATTGGGCGACCCGGGTTCAATTCTCAGACGGTGCAGGTCACTTTCGTTGCGACTGATCATGAAATCTTTTCTACGGTCTTTCTCACTGTACCTCTGCTCTGGTATGTAACTAGTACTGGCAAACTGCCTGGCTGAACTGTGCTCTGGTAAATTCAATGTGGTTTACTGCTGTGATCCAGCGTGAAAACTACCAACAACACCACCACCATTAAGTTTTACCCAGCAACTAGCCTACACTGCTAGCTTGCTACTTCAAAAAGTAATGTCACTCTCAGACATTTTACACCAAATGAGATACAAGAACTCAAAGACTGTTCCCCTTTACTCTTTTATATATGCCTACCTCATTTCGAAACAGTCACAATGTCTTTATGCAGCACATGCAAGTCAAGTTTATACACATGGTCAACCATCATCATTCTATGACAAAGCCACTCTGTAAATAGAAAAACAAGATAAACTAATTTCATGACATAGAAACGCATCTAACAAACAAGAAGTTGTAGCCCTTGACAAAATTATAAATAAATCTGAACAAGTCATTTGAAAATAAAAAAAGAAAGTTTCTGCTCCGGACTTTATTGTTTTGTGGATCATCTAACTGTGACCCCATCTTTAAAATGGTGACTTGGGGAGCATTCAGTAGAAGTTTCATCAAGCCCAAGGCACCTATACAAGAAACAAATACTTTTCTCATTGCAGCAACAACATTGATTGACAAAAGCACCCTTTGAAATTTTATAGTGATGACTGATTTCAATTTACAATTTGTCAATGTTTGTAAGTAGTGTCTAAACTAGACTCAGAAAATGAACCATTCAGTACTATTTGTTGGGTTTCAATCATATCAACACTTTAAGGGTAAAATGGAGAAAGTCCAGCTTATCTCAGAGGGAAATCTTGGGTTACCCTTTCATTATTGCATTATTTCTAGCAAAGGGGCAAACAAGTAGAAGCACCGGTCATTTCTAAAAAGTTGTAAGCAAGCCCGACTGACTATATAACAAGAGCTGTCCTTTCTTCTTCTTATCAATCGATTAAAGCATACATGAAAATTACTTGTAAGTTGAAAAAATTATCACAATACCACAACATTAATCGTCACACTAGATTGTTATTTAATTTATATGCCATATTTAAATTAAGATCACTTTTATTTTTAAAAGGCTAGTCATTTAAAAGATGAACAAGGTTTTGCAGCCAAGTGATACACTCGCCATACATTGCCAAATATAGATATGAACATAACACATGTGATGAAGCTTGTATTTTATATGTAATCACATATCATATGATTGACCTCCGCCCATTTTTATTATGTATAAATTGGCTTTTTAGTAAGTTGTCTTACATATTACTGTCCATCAATAAATATATAATGTTAATTATGTTTTACATATACAGTGTTCAAATGTTATCCTGATGTACTTTAAAGCACAAAGTACTTTGAAACTTGTGTAACTTTGTGATTCAAAATATCTAAGTACATTAATTACTTTCATCTGAACATTTAATGGCAATAATGACTTGTCTATGTATCAAAAATACAGCGAATGACGTAACCGAGTTCCCTTCAGGTGCTTATTAGTTCAAAGTATTTTCATTTAATGTCCCCCCCCCCCCCTGATGTACTTTAAAGCACAAAGTACTTTGAAACTTGTGTAACTTTGTGATTCAAAATATCTAAGTACATTAATTACTTTCATCTGAACATTTAATGGCAATAATGACTTGTCTATGTATCAAAAATACAGCGAATGACGTAACCGAGTTCCCTTCAGCTGCTTATTTATTAAAGTATTTTCATTTAATGCCCCCCACCCCACACACACATTTTGTAGAAGTATAGATTTATAATCCATAATGAATGAGCAATTCAAACAATCCAAATATTTTATTAAAAAAATAACAATTAATAACACTCCAGTTAATGTAAAATCATTTAAAAAATAATCCTGTATTATACATTAGATCATTATATTGAATGAATAATGATTTATTTTATTATATTGGAGGAATAATGATTTTTAATGTCAAATTGTATCTTTAATAAATACATTTCAAAGCACTTTTTTAATAGTTCTTTAAGCACCCCCCCCTTGAAAAAACGCAAGCCCCTAGAGGCTTAAACAAAACGAAATGTTTGAATTGTACAAAATTGACAAAACTACATATTTGTATAAAAACATGTGACAACATTTGTCCCTGAACTAGTTTTCCTTAGGAACGTTTTCAGATACACATGTTAGTAAGTCACTGTAACATATGTTCAGACAGTATTGTAACATATTGATAATGGCTTGTCTACTTTTCTTTTTTTTAAGTAAAAAAACAAATTATTATGAAGATGATTACCAAATGAAGTGATTATTAGCAATGGAGTACAGACCTCCCGAAAGTTAAAAAAAAGAGTGTCAGACATTCGGTCAGACAAACCATGAAAATCTGTCAGACCGAAAAGAAATATGTCCGACCGAATGACATTAATCTAAAATCAAAGGAAATCTTGTGCTTTCTAAGAAACTTTTCGGTTTATTTTTTCATCCTTTTACTGCTGTTCTGCGCCCTCCTCTGACGTAGATTTTCTTTTTTTCCAAGATTTGTCACCTTTAGCGACGCCATTTTGTATACATGCGACTTGGAAAAAAGGAGGACAGTTGATCCGGAATAAAAAATCTTCCGACCTAATCAAAATTTATTGGACATGTTTGTCGGACCGAGGTATTTTGGGAAGTCTTGGGAGTACAAAACTTACAAGGTGAGGGAGGGACAGATCAAGGGAGGGACCAAGGGATGGAGGAATGGAAGGATCAACTAGAGGATGCTTTTGTAAAAAAGCGCATGTCTCCCCCACTGCTGAGAATAACTGTGAATGGAAACAGGAATGGAACTGGAGAAATCCGGAAATGAGAAAATGACCAATGGTCACTGTGACCTTAACCTTTGACCTACTGACCCCATAAACAAGAGGGATCATCTGCTCAATAAGACCAATCATCCTATGAAGTTTGAGGGTTGTAGGTCTCAAGGAACTCTAGTTATCATCCGGAAAGGAGAAATTAACCAACGGTCGCTGTGACCTTGACCTTTGACCTACTGACCATTAAAACAATAGGGATCATTTGATTAATAAGACCAATCATCCTATGAAGTTTGAGGGTTGTAGGTCAAAAGGAACTCTAGTTATCATCCGGAAATGAGAAATTGACCAACGGTCACTGTGACCTTGACCTTTGACCTACTGACCCCAAAAACAATAGGGATCATCTGCTCTATAAGACCAATCATCCTATGAAGTTTGAGGGCTGTAGGTCAAAAGGAACTCTAGTTATCATCCGGAAACAAGAAATTGACCAACGGTCACTGTGACCTTGACCTTTGAACTACTGACCCAAAAACAATAGGGATCATCTGCTCAATAAGACCAATCATCCTATGAAGTTTGAGGTCTGTAGGTCTAAAGGAACTCTAGTTATCATCCGGAAACGAGAAATTGACCAACGGTCAGTGTGACCTTGACCTTTGACCTACTGACCCCAAAAACAATAGGGATCATCAGCTCTATAAGACCAATCATCCTATGAAGTTTGAGGGCTGTAGGTCAAAAGGAACTCTAGTTATCGTCCGGAAACGAAGAATGGACGGACTGACGGACTGACGGACGGACTGACGGACGGACAGGGCAAAAACAATATGTCTCCCCCCGAGGTGGGGGAGACATAAAAAGGAAAATGCATTAAATATGTCACAGGGTGTGAAAAATGTGCAGCCTGACCAAGACTCAAAACCAGGCCCTCGTGATCCCATTCCCCAGTTCTAGCAAATGAGCTATCAGGCCGCTTTCACATCTTCTCCCCTAAATAGTCTTCTGAATCATGACGTACTCTCCCGCTATATTGAAATTCGTCCTCGAAATGACACAAATTTCACACAGCTACAGAGCAAAACATGAATTAAACTCTTGAGCTTTATTGCGTCACAGTCCCCTGTTGGAAGCAAAATGTCACAGGGTGTGAAAAAATGTGCAGTCTGAACGGGGCTCAAATCTGGGACCCTCGTAATACCTTTCAGAAACTCTACGAAATGAGCTATAAGGCGGCATATACAAGGGTAAATAAATTTTACACAAAAATCAATAGCACATACATATACATATCATTAGGCCATCCTTAAAAAAATGTTTGTTTGCAGTAACCCGACCCAGAATTGGTGGGTAGGTAGGTCGATTTTTTTTTTATTATTGAACTGTACTCCCAAATAATCATGGAATTTCAAAATGCTGGACAATATATGCTTTGATAATCTGGTAACAATTAATAAATTGATAACTGAATTCTAATTTAATAAGACCTACATTTTATTTCTTCCATTAACCTTTAAAAGAACGAAAACAAAGCACAAGGCATAATTTTCTGATTCAATTTTATCCAAGCCATGAAAAAAAATTTAGAGTAGGGGCAAATTTTGTGAGTCGGTCGCGTTACTGCAAACAAACATTTTTTTAAGGATGGCCTTATCATATGGAAACTCCAATTTGGCAATAGCTTTGGCATTTAATGACAGGAACTCACATTTTTTATGATTTTTTTTTTTTCATTACAAATTTAAAGGTTAGGCTCGTAGGCCTCATTTTCAGACTTACTTTTCTTAGTTTTTTGTTTGTTTGTATTTTACAATTTACAATTGTCATCTTTATATCAATACAATTTACAATTGTCATCTTTATATCAATTAAACATATTTTGAAACTTGAATTTAGTAAAATTAAATGATGGCCAGAAATTCATCACTTTCTGAAGATTCATGAATTATACATTTTTATGCTATGGTTAACATTACAAACAATAACACATTTCAAACTTCTTATTTTCAAGCATGCAAAGTTATAATGTGCATTGTTCACAGAAATTTCTTAGCTCTCATTTCTGGGGAAACTTTCTAGTAAGTAATTATACAAACATGTATCCAATATTCCGAAGAAATATTCATAAAAGTATGCATCGGCATGCTGTATGACAAATTTCTTTGCAGACTTTAAAAACTACATCTGATTTTATGGGGGGGGGGGGGGGGGGGGAGAGATTCTGGCAATAAAAGTATGTGTCTATATGGCCTTTGACAAAGATATTCTCATATTCTCAGACTTTTTTTGTAACGAAAGCCATAAGTCTTGGGAATGATTCCTTATATATCAAATTACACTATCGTCCAAAACCAATAATTCCCCCGATTATCCCAGACTAAAAAAAATAATGCAAGTTTGCACATTTTTCACTGTCTACTTTTCCCTATGTTTTATCTTCATAGGGCTGGATATTTATTGATTGTCTTTCGTTTTCTTTATCTTTTTCTTTCTATTTGATATTACTCATTCTTGAGGGGATGTATACACCTCCCAAGATCAACTTCTTATCTATGCAAGAGATAAAACCGCTTGTATAGGCTGTATTTTGATTGGCCGAGACACATTTTTCTACCCAATGACCCATCACCTCCCTTTAAGTGATTCAGCATTTTTATAAAAAAAGATTTTGAACATTTTTCAATTGCTTTTTCACAATTATACACTTTGAAAATATATAGAAATTCAAAAATAACAGCATTAATTATCATAATTATGATGTATGTTTACATTTAAAAATTTGATATTTTTTATCTGAACGTGCTTGAAAACTCATAATTTTACCAAAACTAAAAAGGGTCATTTTCACGTATCATTATTCCAAATATCTTACGATCTCATGAAGACATTTGGGCAAACTGCTGTATAATTACTCACGTAGTTAGAATATTTATAATGTCAATAATTTCAGCCCAAGAAAAAAATAAAGTGCTGTCTGTAGTCAAGTCAGCAAGTCGTGTCATAAGCCGAGTTTCGACAGTTTCAAATATGCCAGAGCTTAAGACATGCCATTGTTATTACTGGCATCTCATATGCCAAACTCCAAAATACAACAGCCAAACAATTTCCATATTATTTGTATGCTTTCAGTTTCTGTTTTATATACGGTAGCTTTACAATCAATTTCTATTCTTAAAAAAAATAATTTATTCAAATCTAGTATATCTATTTAAAGTTTTTGTTAGGTTCAGTCTTCAATCTATCAGAAACGTGAACAAATATTTATACATGAAACAGGAATTGAAGCCTGCACAAGATTTTTTGCATACAAGAAACTTCCATCATACAAAAACCAAAAATCTGACCATCGTCTCTGAATCATAAATTATATGAACAACATTTTACTGTTGTTACTTTATACTTTACATTTTAACCATAATTTTTAAGCTCTTCCTAAACTTCACAAGAAAAAAAATCAAAAGAAAAAAAAACAAGCTTTTCAATCTTTAATGTTAAATTCCTAAAAATATTGATTAGAACACAAAGTTAGTAACAAAAACTACATAAGAAATTAACAAAAAATCATTTCCCCAAATATGGAAGCACAGCTAGAGTATGGCATAGACAAAAGTAGTCTAGTCTGCTGCAGTGACGACCCGACATGTCAGCAACATATTGATTCAACTTCTCCTGACCAGCTACAAATAAGTCAAGGCGATATTGATCGTAGCTTTCCGAGAAAAAACTTTTTTCCCTGTAACATACCACAAATGTATAAAGAGAACATTGGTCTTGACCAAGAATCAACAGCTGTCACCTTGGAGAGTCATATAGTACCAGATTTTGGATAGCATTTTCAGGTCCGACTAAGAAGTCTATAACCTGCCAGCCTTTAAGCTTATTTTGAGTTTGATTAAAATTAAGAGTACATTATAAGATAAAGGAAGAGACATTACTTGGATGGATATACTGTACATACAGTCAAATGACGGACATTTAAGACTAGGAGTCTCGATGTCTATACGTCTGGCCATTCCTACAACTACAGCCGATATTCCGTCTTTGGCATACTACACAAATCATTTTGTCACACAATACATCAAGTAACGGCACCATTCCGTATCTTGAAATATAAGGCAAGGCTTACAAATAATCAATGTTGGGAGACTTAGCTATTACGGCCATACAAGCAGCAAGTCCTTTTACCATCACATCACAAGATAATGCTTAAAGTAATTCATTAGTCGCGAAATCAATAAATTTACAATCGTGAACAATGGATGGCATCAGAATATCATACGCATTTATGATACGGACACCTGTCTTTAGGCATGTATAAATTACTCTCTAACAAACTAAAATTACTCTGCATTAAGTTTTTCCCTTACAGTGTAGGTTGCAAATCATAATTGAATGTCTTAGGGAGCTCCGAGAAATCTAAGAATACAAAGGATTGTTCTGTAATCAATCCAAAGTAATTTAAGACGATGGAAAAAGCTTTATAATAAAAAAAAAGCTTTATGAAATTTTCTCTTGCTTTCTTGTTACGAAGTAAACAGTAAGTTTAAGGTCAAGTAATAACAGTATGCTATATTTAAATAATCTTAAACATGCTCAATGAATAAGTCAAACTGTGCCGTAACATTACCAGAAATTTTTGTTTTCCCAATCTTGACATTTCAACTAAGACCACTTATCAAGCAGATAATTAAAAATGCATCTATAACACTAAATAAACAAAACAGAAAAACTGTAACTTTTACTTATTATAATCAGACTTTGCAATAAATAAATAATATACATTTGTTTTCATTGTACAAAAACAGCCCTTTGTAAGTCTTCCTTATGCCATTTTAACAATGTTTAATAATTGTCACAAGTTTACCAATTTTATTCTTCAAAACTTAATCAAAACTTGTGACACTTTCTTATTGAATTAAAAATAAACACAGATTTAAATACTTATTTAACTTTGTGAAGAAATTTTTGCTAGTATTTGCAATGAGATTCGTCTTATTACACAGACTTAAACCATGTTTCTGTTGAAACCTTTCTCTCAGGTGTTAAAGGACAATTGTGCTCAAGGATTTTGTTACACTTAAAAAAATTGCTTTTTCCTCCCATCTGTGGGATCGAATCCAATTTCTAGTGAGTATGTAAGTAAGGTACTATAACTCTCCAGCTACTAGTGGCAACAGATCCATGCTATCTGATCATGGTCATGCAATGTTAGTTATTCTGTCAGTAAATATTTTGATATTGTCCCTAAAAGTGATAAATGGTTTGCTCCAGATTGATAGATGGACAAGTCCATTAAAGATATTTAGCATGGATTAGTGGTTAAGGTTTTAAATACTGCTCGGGTACTTGCTTAAATATAAATTGTATGGATGGGCACATTAATAAACTTTAGTATTCTGCTGCAAGTCTATTTATAAAGGAAATACCCAAATAAGAAAATTTAAAACTACCAATATATAACGTCTTTTGGCTGGAACAAACAAGACTGCCTGCAAAGTTCTTTATCAAGTGAAGTCTAGACCATAGGTTTACTTCCATTAAGAACTTAATTTTATTTATATTCTTCCAAATGGATGGAATCAAACAAGACAGTCTTCAAAAGCACTTACACCTTATATTCATTGCCATCAGGATAGTGCCTGTAAAGTCTGTACAATTGTGCAGTCGGACCAGGCTTTTTTCTGCTTGTAGCTCAGTTTTTGTATTTTGAAAACACAAATGGACTGTTCCAAATTCAGGGGAATCCATTACATTAATTCGCCAGATTAATTGCGAAGAAAGCTTGAAATATTAAAATGTTGATATCCGCTATCTAGATCTCTCCATCAAATATACGGTATCTCCCCTCTTTTGTACTTTTAATAAATATTAGAGACTCACTTTTCATGCACAATCTGCACAACTCTGGCTAGTTATGAAGGTTTACAGTCATATATAATGCATCTCATAGACAGAACATAATTACATTCAATAAGACTTTCATAAAGAGTAATGACCATTACAATGGGAGTGACATCAACTGGGTACATGGAAGTCAATGGTATAGTTGGTATGGCATTCTCACTAGGGAGAGCCCCAGAAGTTCCTGACAACTTTCAAACTGATGGTTCGTCCAAAAACACCCTTTATTTCATTTACACAAGTCCTTTTATAGCTTCTGACACTGGATCTTGAATTATGAATTAGAAATATTCTTCTTTAAAAGTTTAAAAAGCCCACAAGCAAAACTGGGTTGCATACAATACAAAGAGCTATTGTTGTGCAGCAATTTAAGGTTGATACTGGGTAATTCCTTCCCAGGCGTATCCCAATATTTTGGCAGGGGTTTACTAACCAACAAAGACAAACAAAATTATAACTCCTTTTCTCTTCGAATACAGTCACTCTGGGGAAATATCTTATTTTGTCAAACACTATGACTGCACCCAGATTTGTTTCACTTTAATGCGTCAGTATGGAAAGAGAGTGTCATTTCAAACAATTCGAGTGTATGGAGCTTAAAATATAACATCACAGTTACTTTTAAACTATTAATTATTAAAACTTTGTAACTGAACTATGTAACTTAGGACTAACTTTGTAACTTTGAACTTGAAACTAAGTTATGTAACTTAGGACTTTAAAACAATGTTTTTATAACCTCTTAAGTCTTTATCCTTCAAGTTCCACATGGTCTTACATTTATGCTTAACATGCTTCTAAATGTAAAACATTCTAATTTAGACTTATCAAACATTACAGGAAGGTCAAGTTCAGACACCCATGCACATCTACAAACCAAAGGTAAGCTAACAAGACAGCTTTCTCATGTGAAAGTATGTAAAGATGTCCACATCAATGAGTTTACATTTAGTCATTAGTCAGTCCTAATGAGATAAAAATGCACTTAAAGCAATGATACTTTTATCACTTTAAAAAAATTATATTGCTTCAATATCTGATTAAAATGAGACAGTCAAAGAAAGCAAGTGCTGCGTCAGTCCTAACAAATAAGTGGTAAACCAGTCCTAACACATAAGTGGTGCATCAGTCCTAAGAAACAAGTGGTACATCAGTCCTAACAAATAAGTGGTAAACCAGTCCTAACAAATAAGTGGTGCAGCAGTACTAAGAAACAAGTGGTGCATCAGTCCTAATAAATAAGTGGTAAACCAGTCCTAACAAATAAGTGGTAAGCCAGTCCTAAGAAACAAGTGGTGCATCAGTCTTAACAAATAAGTGGTAAACCAGTCCTAACAAATAAGTGGTAAACCAGTCCTAACAAATAAGTGGTGCATCAGTCTTAACAAATAAGTGGTAAACCAGTCCTAAGAAACAAGTGGTGCATCAGTCCTAAGAAACAAGTGGTGCGTCAGTCCCAACAAACAAGTGGTGCACCAGGCCAAACAAACAAGTGGTGCGTCAGTCCTAAGAAACAAGTGGTGTGTCAGTCCTAAGAAACAAGTGGTGCATCAGTACCTACAAACAAGTGGTGCACCAGGCCAAACAAATAAATGGTGCACAGTCCTAGCAAAAAAGTGGTTTACCAGTCCTAACACCAGACCAAACAAATAATGAGTATACCAGTTTTCACAAGTGGTGTACCAGACCACATGAATAAATGGTGCACAAGTCCTACAAAAAAGTAGTGCAGTCTTAAGAAATTCATATTTTCAGTTATGTGGCCCACTGAGTATGCCACCAAGCTTTTCACTGGAAATTCAGATAGTTTTGTGCAGAAACATGATAAATAGGTCCTTTTGACAACAGGTGCAAGCTTCATGAAAGAGCAGGACAGAACATTATAAATTAAACTGACTTATACTAAAATGGGTAAAAAATACATTATATAAGTGGAATACAAAGAAAATGTGATGCACATTAGCTGTACAGGCAAGTGAGATTCCAGCCTTGGTTTATCAATAAAAAAAGTTTAAAATAATAAAGTTTAGAACAATTTTTTTTTCACTTTGTTACTTTAAATATGGGCATATTGTATTATTTAACTAACAATTATAAACACAATGAAACATTCTTACATGCAAATGTACAATTTTTATTATGCACTGTCATGAACTTTTTAGTTGACAGGTATTTAATGTGTTATCAACATCAAATTAATCACATAGCCAAGTCTACAAAAACTAAATTGTGACATACATTCTTCTGAGGCAGTGATTTTCCTACTTATATAACAGACTCCGAAAAAAGGCCTCTTCCCAATTGAAATTTTCTTTAAAATCATGCAGTTTTCCCAAAAATCTGAACTCAAACCACCTATTTTACTTCCCAAAACAGCAATTTTAGCGATAATTTTTCCCAAAATCAAGAGGCTAAGGCCTCTTCCCAATAAAGTGAGAAAAATCACTGTGAGGGGACTGATAATTTGACATAATTTAATATAAATTTATGTAGAAAAACTAGCTATCCTCCGACATGCCAACAGACATTCAAAGATAGATGGTTCTTTAAATTAATATAAAGATAGGTGGTTCTTTAATATAAAGATATGTGGTTCTTTAAATTAATATAAAGATAGGTGGTTCTTTAAATTAATATAAAGATAGGTGGTTCTTTAAATTAATATAAAGATAGGTGGTTCTTTAAATTGATATAAAGATAGCTGTTTTTTTAAATTAATATAAAGATAGGTGGTTCTTTAAATTAATATAAAGATAAGTGGTAGGGGTGGTCTTTAAATTAATATAAAGATAGGTGGTTCTTTAATATAAAGATAGGTGGTTCTTTAAATTAATATAAAAGTAGGTGGTTTTTTAAATTAATATATGGGTGGTTCTTTAAATCAATAAAACTTGTGCAGTATTTGCTGAAAAAGAACTTCACCATCTTTTTAATCAAAACAGAATTCCATTCAAAATACTTTATAAAAAATTACAACTTGTTTTTAAAATAAACAGATTGTTAACTAAAATAACTTAAAAAGTTTATGGGCCTTTATATTGAGATGTATGCCCTCAAGCCAGAGGCTCATCAGTAAACATAAATATTAACTATAGTTGTTGTTATAGTTGATAATATTTTTGTTATAATCATTATTATGAGTAAACCTGTTGTTGTTATTATTATTATTCTCTTTTTTTTCTTTTTTTGTTACATTTTCTAAATAAAGATTTTATACACAATGCATTTATTGAATTTGAAATAAAATACAATATTTTATTATGAAATAATATTATATATTATTCATAAATTAATTTTTATTTAAAAAGCTACTTCCCAACACACTTATGTGGTAATGGCATACAGCTATAATTAATTCATACCCCTCCCACTTATATTTGTGATTTTGTCTAATACAGAGGGTTATAAATTATGCAAGGAGAGGCACAAAACAAACTAATGGCCAGAAAAAGCAAAATTGAATATTTTATCCTGCAAAAATTCTTCATAACCTATTTCTAATTTGACAAGAAATACAAGAATGCACAACTTTAAGACAATGATAAAATAATTAAAAGACAAAGAATAACATACAAGTAAATAAGTTATATAGAACTTTTACTATAGCAAGAATTTAGTTTGTGATTTTTTTTCATTCTACCCAGTGAAGTGTAATCCTTTGTGAATCTTTAAAATGAAAAAAAGAAACTTTGTTGAAAAAAAGTTAACTTTAAATGCAGGAAAAATGGACCCTTAAGGCCAATATCTACAATAGTTAAAGCTGTCAACGAAAATGAATACCTTAAATTCTATTCAAAAAGGGATGCTTTTTATTCACCCAGGTTTTACCACTGGGTTTAATATCAGGGCTAATAAGCAGTTTCTTTTACAAGGGACCAAGTTGAATGACTAAGTAATCTTTAATCTCAGTTGATAAAAAAATATACTTTCATCTTTCATCTCTTATAGGTCACAGATTTTGTTGCAATTTGATTTATATTTACACAAATTTTGCTTTTTAACAGATGTGAAGATTTACAAAATATATGAAGAAAATTGATGAAAGAAAGGGAATAGAATACTAAATCACTCTTCTTTAAAATGCCACAATATTTTTTAATATCTGAAAATCTTATCTTTGGCCTCTATAAATGTGTATCTGTGGTGAAGTGTAACACAATAAATGAACACATATATGATGGCAACTAAATGACTTAACATAATGTAGGCAACACACCTACTCAGCAATCCATATGAGAATATCCAAACAGTACATCACACCTACATCCATGTATGCAATGTAGATATAAAATACTATGTTTGATACTGTACTTAAACCTTAAGAAATCTGAACAAATTTGACCTGATCAAACATCTTGGTCAGATTCCTAAATGGTGTGAAAGCCTGAGAGGTATGCCAAATATAAAATTAATTGATAGTTGATTCTCTAATCCAGTAACATTTCTAAGTTGTTCAAGCCAGCCAACATCAATGCAGAAAACCCTAAACCAGGGGTCATGCAAAGTGAAGTGACCATATGGAGAATAACTCAAATACCTTTTAAATGTACTGATGACTTTCAGGTTTGGGAATAAACACCATTGGTGGGAAATCAAGTGCAGAAATTGCCAAAGGTGTATTGTATTAACAATAATTATTTTATAATTCTTTAAATTTAAGTGTAAAGAAGGAACATTATTTTCTGTACATATGCAACATATAATCATGAAACAATCCAGTTTAACTGTATATGTATGAAAGATTTCTATGAAAATACCCAGTACAATATTTTTGAACATTTAAAACTTTTAAACTTGTAAATCTTAAATCTTTTAAATTGATACAGAAAGATTCAGCTTCATTTCCTGATTTTATCCCTAATATGAAAAAAAGTCCACATAACTCTGAAATTTAACATTCAATTTAAAACTAGCTAATTTCTTAATCTAACCTGTAAATGTAAGCATGTTTGAATAAAGTAGTTCAAAATGACCTAGTTTAAACCTTGACATGCTTATTGGCTGCGTAAGAAAACATGCATCGCTGCAGTACAACTGCATTTCTATTTATAGCACATCCATGTTCATGCAATACAATGCTCCAGTCTGAATATTAATTAGTGTGTCGTGTAAAAGCATAAACATTCACATATGAATGGATTTTAATGAAATTTTCAGCGGAATTATGATGAAAAAAGTGTGTTTCGACGTAACTGGAGTAAAATACACGCATCGTGTTGAAATATTAGCGGAAATAGAAGTTTTTTTCTAGCCGACAATAATGGCCGTTCTGAACTGTTTGTTATGACTTCTTTAAATCAACGAAGCTGATCGATGTATGCAATTAACAACCAATTAAGTAGTGAAATGACGATTGTACAGCTCGCGACTTTTTTTATTAAAAAAATATACAGAAATTTACGTTCGGCAAAACCGCCTTAAACACCATCGTACACCTTATATATTTAAAACTAAAATTAAATAAGACTTTACTTATTCTACACATACCTTTCATTTATTAAACAAAAGTAACTCTGGATAATAATGTCAGGTTTCTTAATTTGCGCAAACAGTGGAAAATATGCGTTCGGATTGACCGTCTTTCATGCACTTACTAAGATGTTTTAGTCACGATTGCATAAAGGTTACAACTAAACATGCGATTTGTGTACATAAAATATTACGAGTAACCTACCAACCTCAAATCTCGGATCCTGATTAGGGTCTAGCGACACTGTTCAATGATCAAATGGAGTCCACACGTGTTTCGTTTTGCACACTTCAGTCATTCTGTACATTTCTGTGAATAGGAAGAGAACAATGTTACGTACAATCCGCATTGTTAAGAAACAAATAATTCCTCTCATGAATGTAAAAAGACGAAATTCTTACCGTAAAACTGAATAAACATACTTAAAAAAAGTTTCTTACAAAGTATCACCTTATGAGGCCATCCATTTTAGCTGTGCAGACTTCTTACCAATTCTCCCAACCTCCGCTGAAATTATGTCAAGGGAGGCGGAGCTACTTGTCGAAGTGCGAATACTGACTGGTAGCGAAATCGTGAGGGAATCATGTGATCACAAAGTATTATTTCATTGGCGCTCGTGGAGAAGGAGTCTGTCTGGGTTTAACACCTTTTCCCGCTTTTTTTGCGTTAAACATGAATCATTAGATATAAGGCGATTCTTGCGCCATATTATAATGTGTTATTAAAAAAGCGGGAATTAGGAAATTTGTTAAGAATGTACAATAAGACTATACATTGTTTAAATATCGTAATGTGTACCGGGAAATAAACATTCTGACAAGGCTTTATATCGTTAAATATCGCTACAAAAATGGTGGATTATGCCATTTTTTTTTCTGGATGATTCTATTAAAATATGCATTTTGTTCCAATCAGCTTTAATTTTATTTACGAAGCTAGATCAACTTAATGTTTTTAAATAAAGATGCGTTCAATAAATTTTCAATTTAATGAAATCGTCATTTGTTAGTGACTAACAAAAACTAACCTTTTAAACAAAAAATAGAAGGTTTTCTACAAAAATCCAGGGACATTAATAGATTTAGATATAGATAATATGTTCCAGATATATCATATTTTTTCAAAATAGCTTACGTTTTAGCTTATTCAAATGTAAAACAACCAAAGAATGACTGTTTTTTTTTGTCATTGATGAACTCTAGAATGTGTCATAATAAGGCATTTGAAAAGTGCACTCATTTGATTACACATTTCAATTTAAACATAAGTCATGCATGCACAATGGTAATTCAAAGTACCTATCTCCAGCTGTATTCCTTTAATTTTAATAATTATATAATAAACAGTAAGAAATATGGACAGGACTTCCATGATCATGTGTAGATCTCAGTTCAATTCCTTCCTGTATTTCATTGTATAAACATGTACACTATAAATAAATAAACAGGTTAAAATAAGATTATAAAATTAATTTGACTTAAGTATTATATCTTTACTTTGACAAATTCATGCATATTCTCAAAATTGAATTATATATTAAACTATGATCTTAATATGTTTGCATTCACACGTTTCCTACACACAAACTACATAGATCTTTCATACTACATATAGTTACATAGTTCTTACATATTATATTTTACAACAGCTAGCATACATGTAGATTTTAAATACATTTTGTTATCTATAATAAAAATTATATCCCTAAATTTAGTTTATTACCAAAGAATTGTTTTGTTTTGTTTTTGTTCTGGTCAAAAGTAGGAATCTTCCTTCTATGATGTAAACAATCTTTCTATAATTTTGTTGATGTTTTAGTAGATATTTATTTAATAATTTTCTATACCTACAAGTTCTTGAGATATGCAAAACAGAAAGCAAGTTTTATATTGGTTTAAGCATATTTTGTATATCATAACATTTGAATTTGATATGCTTAATAAGCACCAATGTTTATTATAGTTCACAAGACTTGATAAGATACATGTACAAATTGATATAAATTTGTAACAAAGATACACATATTTAATGTCCATACAAATGAATTGTCACTTGGTCTATTCAGTCATGAAACATCATCATCAACAACAACATCAACACTTTAATCTAGCTTACTCTTGTATGTGACACATGAAAAACACTGTTCAGAATTCAAATTAGATTTTGATGCAATTACTATCAGAATTTCAAAACATGTTTCATATTTATCATATTGACTTCTTAATTTAAGCACAACTTCCTCCTGAAAAGTATACATTTTTAATTTAGATAAATATATAATGAATACTAGATTTGGATAAATTTAACATTCTAATCTAAAATTAACACATTGAAGTGAATATAAAAGTAACTAAAGCATATCTTAATTACAACCAACATGGATTGAAAAACAAGTTACTTAATACTGTTGGAGAAATCCCTTCACCTGCATATCTAATCAATGACAATTTAAGCTTGGCTGACGACAACTAGTGTACATGTGCATACAACACTAATAAAGTAGAGTGAAGTGTAAAAATACAAGCTTTGGTTCATTCAATCTGTGCCATTACTTTTCCTTTTTAAGCTTTGTTTAGTTTTTATTTCACATAAAAATGTATATCTTTAGCGGTTTTTTGTCTGGAACAGAATATTTTTCAAGTTTGGAATAAAACTTAATTTCTAACATTCTATTAAACACAAGATGATTTATGTAAGTTGTTTTGATAGACATATAACATGAAAAATTAAATTGTGCATTTTTTTAAAGGATGGAATATGTATACGCGTTATATACATACATTTACACATATGTAATTTTGGCTTAAGTCTGAAGTTCTCTGCAGCTACGTTTGACCTCAAAGTGTGTTAAAGTTCATAAATAGCATATCATTTTGCGACAACGTGTGTAATCTTCATATATGGAGGAAAGAAAATTAATTACTACCGCACTAAACAACAGCCACGGCGACATTATCTTGGATTAGGATAATAAATAATGCAGCGGAAGTTAATAGAAAAGCCGCCGTTTTGGAATCTCTGTATTGCATCGTAAATATGTTAAGAAGCACATTCGCAGGACTAAAGGTACAGTAATTTTGCATTTTACATGTTCTACGGCCCAAATTAAGAAGAACCTTTTATATAAATAACCCCATTTCCTATAAATTACTTGAGCGAACAAACTTAAACAGAATTTCCATCACTGTCAGCATTCACGTATCACGAAAAAGAGTGATAATTATAAGCCGGTCTATCCAGTTCACATGGCAACGCAACGATGCGGGTAATATTCAAACTAGTTATGTAACAATAATTACCTTTCTAAATTAGTAGATTCTTAACGATTTAAATGTTCGTTAACCGTTGACCGAAACAAAAATCGCTAAAACTTAAGAAACGAATCAACTCTTTCCTTTGATCTTATCGCCATCTTGAAACGTCATACAAAATGGCGCCTTCTACTTCCTGAAATTTTAAAACTTTTACATAAATTGAAAGTTGAGAGAAAATGTCATTCATATCAGAATGAATATAGTTTTAAAGGGGTATAAATACATGGCATAAGATAAGTACAGGCATGCACCTGGTAGATAATCAAATTAAGACAATTATTTTTGATGAAATAAAGCAAGGAGGCCACTGGTCATCAAAAATTACTTCCAAATTATTTTTTTCTTAATTTTACTGTTGATAATGTTTGAAAATATTTTATACTTTAGTTTTGTTAATTTTAATCCGTTTGCAATTTATTTGAAAAGAACACCTATGTTACATCGATTTATTAAAAGCTTAATTGTCCGTTTTGAAGATGTCCGAAATAATTTTAAGTAACATGTGGACATAGATCCGAATATACTGTTCCTGGTAACATATTTTCCCTATTTCATGACTTCACAAGAGTTTAAGACAGTATTTGTATTGACTTTAATTTAGAAAAATTGTAGATTCAGTGATAATAAAGAATGCTATAAAACAAGAATAAAGTGAAATAAATTTATTAGCAGGCAGCCGAATATAAGAAATTTAAAAATGAATTGTCAAAATTTTAGTAGGTTTCATACAATTATGTTCTCACATAGGTATCATACCTTGAAATGTTTATTAAAATTAAACAAATGATTGAAATGTAAAACAACATAACCCGATCACTGTTCTGAAACAAATCTGAAAGCTGTAATTTTGGCATGACTTATTTTGTTTCATTTTTCTTTTAAAAGTACAGGAGAAAGAAACATTCAAAACCATTTGGTGATTATATAAAGCAAATACACTTTTAAAAAAAAATTTATGTTTAAGGCAAATTAATGAGCTTTCAAAGTAAACCCTTCAATATAAAAATATTATAATGTCCATTTTTCGAATACATAAAGCAATAAATTATTACAGATATATTAAATAATAATGTCATAGTTAAATGCATGTATAGTACAATCTATTCTATGTTTTTACTATTTAGTTACTGTAACTAAGTTTGGTTTCTCCTTAATTTTCAAGATTTAATTTACTGATTTATTAAGTATTTAAAATTAATTTCAGTCACAAGTCCAATATACATCAACATTATTTAATACATTTTATAAGAAATTTTAAGTAAATGCATCTACAGAGAAATATAATTATGAATTTCTACATAACATTTGTGTTTGATTGTGTGTCATCAAAGAAAAATCATCATATCATTTTATTAATAGTTTACAATTACAGGCTCAAATGTTTCGCGTCATTCTTTTGATGCTGCCTATAGCAGAGCAAATTATAGCATTTCTTTTTGTTTGACCTTATTATTTCTTACTAATATCAGAGATATGATATTAAATCTCTAGGCAAAACATCCTACGCAATTTATTGTTATATTTATATAATGACATATTTATTGCAGCCGTATCACTGTGATGCAAGAAGTAAGTCCCAAAACGAGCACAAAAAAGCCATTTTGATATTTCATTACTTTTTGATATTTCTCATAGTTTCAATATAAAAACAGCAATACATATATTCCAACAGAAAGTAGCAATACATATATAATATATCCCAACAAAAGAACCGCCAATCTGGAAAGGGGCATGCTTTTTTTTTTAAATATAAATGTGACTTATACTTATTATTTTTGCAGTCGATTGCCGTTGTTACTTTCCACTGTATGTTTTTTTTATTTCAAATAGTCTTATGAAAATCATTTAAGTATAAGAAAATTTTAGATTAATTTTTAATAGCGTAATGCAAATAAAATTATTGTTTTTTTTAATTAGATTTTATCTATGACTTAAATACATACGAATTTTAGAATTGTCAAATTTAGATATTTTCTTACTAGTTAGATTCTTTAAATCGAGAATATTGTTCATTATATATTTGTTTTTCAACTTTGTAAGGTTTAAATAAAGTACATAATTTTATTTACATTTCACAGCATTTTTCCTGAGTACTGAGGATTTTTTTTTATTAAAAAATAAATTGAGCCTGCTGAAAATAGATCATGTTGACCCTTTTTTTTTCTTCATGAAATTATAGTTTCAATGTTGTTGTTTTTTCTTTAACAATACTTGACACGAATTTTTACATGTTATTTTGCCAATAAATGCTAAACATTATAAATGCTTTTCTTGGTTCATTTCTATGCCATATTATTTATATATATTTTTTTTCTTAATTTTAATGCCAAGTTAGTTTTTAATGCATTTTTTTCTTTATTTTACATTATTCTTTCCTGCATCTTTTAAAATGTATAATGAAAATTAAATTAGCTTATTTATCTATTTATTTATTTATTTATATTTTTATTTAATTACTTATTTATTTATCTTTTTATTTATTTATCAGACAACGAGTCTTTAAAAGTGATATTTTAGAAAATTAAATCAAGGGTTTGTATTTGTTACGTTTTTTTTGTTGTATTTTTTGTTGTTGCTGTTTTTTTGTTGTTTATTTTTTGTTGTTTTTTATGTGTTTTTTTAACTTTATTTTAGCTATATTCAAGTTAAAATATTACAGCGTTTTTATCATAAACTCATCATTATTTTGCATTATATAATTTTTTATCTTTATTTTAGTTATTTTACAGCCAATTTTTTACTGAAAATATTTTTGTTTGTTATGTGATAATATTGGTTTACATACTTTTGATATCCTATGTATATCTTGTATTATCCAGGCTTATTACATAAATTAATTGAACTGTTTATCCTATGTTGAATTATACGTTTTACTTAAATAAATTTATAACAAATATCATATGACATTTTCTGTAATTTCATGACACGATTATTTTTAAATTTTATAAACAATAATAAATACATCAATAAAAATAAAAATGTTGTGTGAAAATTTACTTCTTTTAACTTATATTTATAAATGAACATGTAAAATTGTTATTTTTTGATACTTTATATTAATGGAAATGAACGTATTGCCTCTTCCTTTGTTTTATATATATTTATACATGGATGGATGATATGTACGTTTCAATTTTGATTTTATAATCACGTCAAACACCATATCATTGTTGTCAGTTATAAGCCAAAATAAAACAACAACAACAATAAAGGACTTTAGACAACTTTCTCATTATAACTTGTGTGCATTATTATTATTCATTTAATTTTATGCACATACCATATTTTTATGGTACGTTAGTGATAACAAAATTCGTGTAAATATAAAATTTTCATAAAAAAGATTTAATAAATGTTTATGTAAAAATTGATTTATATTAAAAAAAAAGATGAAAGGGGTATTTGACATTTTCAAGTATACGCAAAAATCTAATGTTTTCCCTGATAAACCTTAAACAGGCATATCTGGTGAGTTTAAGTAAAACGACACGTATGTACATGTATATGGTGCAAACTTTTACAGATTATTTGTGCATGCATAGATTGCATTGATATCACTCAAACAATATTATGAAGAAAGCAAAAATTATTGTCAGAAATAGAAAATACAATGTAAGTAAGTTCGATTGATAAATATTACTAGCTTAAAATATACAGGCTATTATTTTATAATTAGAATAATGCTACTAAGTTAGGGTAATGAAACATTTTATGTATAGCTTCTAACATCACTATAGGCATATCAAACTTCACATGTCAGATATCTATAACATAATTATTGACATTGAAACAGAAAATGGAGACGTCAACTTGACAATTTTAGCTATTACCATAGATCTTGTCTCTCGAGTATTAATGTCGAATAACTAACTTTGTGCTAGAAGATTAATAAAGATGTATAATAGTAATCCAGTTGTATTTCCGTGTGCAAGCACATTGTCATTACCACAAATGCGATATGAGATTTATGATAAAGTAACATGACGGGAAGCATAGTGACATGAACTTTGTTGATAAAATACCTTCTTCGTCCTCGATTATTTTAGTATGTTTTAAATATGTCCAGTTTTGACCTATCTAAAGCACACGTACTACAAGAAAGTCAAAACATTACAATTTTGGAATATAAAACTATCAACTTGCTGAGGCTCGCGCAAACACAAATAATACATTTAGTTATTTACTAAAACATGTTCTAACACAAACAATAACCTACCAGTATACTCTAAAAACATAAGTGTGAGAACTGGAATAACTATAACTGAATAACTATATTTAAAGAATTTCAAATAAATAATTCATTTTGTTTTTGTTAATATGAACATATATAGGTACTAATGCCATGTAATGAAAATATTAACGCCTAATTGAAAGTTGTTTTCCTTTAATTTTTCTCAATTAAGACGATGACAAATGATTCTACAAACCAAATGCAGATACGTGTATTTTTACATTATTTTTCTATCACTATACAAGACCAAAGTTATTCAAGATATTTTTCATACAGTCAATTCATTATTCCCCTCATAAATCTATTAAAATTAATTTCATTTTAAAATTCCGCACTTTGCATTGACCCCACAACCCGTTTGAAATATCAGACACGGTATCCGTGCTATTGCAGTATGATGCTGATTAAAATTCGGTCTACATTTTACTTTGGCAAGTTTTCTACCAGAAAAAAAACAACAAATGGTATCACCTAAAGTTAAAGCTTTTGGTTTAACATTCTTTGCCAAAAATGGTTCTTGACATTGAAATGAGTATAATGTGATATTTATATCGTAATTTGATATTTTAAAGACGCATTATGCCCCCAGAAATGCATTTTTTATTTCCCAAAACATTTTATATTTGGTGTTTTGTTATAGTTTTTTTAAAAAAAAAAACGCTATTCATCGCCCATTTATCTATGTATGTATGTCATAATTTGTTGCTTTCTTGGAATAAGTACATTTATAGTGATTTAGTACTTGTATGGTGTTCAAAATACTACTTTGTTTACATTTTGCTTCTTTTATTACAAATAATATTGTATGGTGGTCAAAATACTACTTTGTTTACACGTTGCTTCTTTTATTACAAATAATTTCACATTTAGCCCTACCCTTACAGCTTATTAGCCTCTTCCATGCTCTAAACCCATTATTGAAACATTAAAAAACTCATGTATACCCTTTTTGAAGAATGAAATGAGGCATGATGTGGCCTAATTTCTAAATGTACCAAACTGTGCATTGTTATGGACTCCATTTTTGTGCAAGACCAAAATGCAAATTAGTGGAAATGACATCTAGTTATTGTGTTGTCCTGAAATTATTATAAAATTACTTGTTTTTTTTTTATTTTAACATAGTTTAATTTATTTCTGTGTTATATTCTTTATTGTACTACATGATTTTTTAATTATACATAATTATTTTCAGATTTACTGAGATAATAAATAAATAAAAATTTGAATATAAAATGTGATACCTGGTTTATTGACTAATATGCCAACGAGTACAGAGTAAAATGCATACACACAGAAACTCGTTGTGCATAATAATATACATCAATTGGACTCTGAAGTTTGGTGTTACAGTATAAAAGAAAAGAAAAATAGGAGCTAAAATACAGCCAGGGTAGCATAGACTTAATTGAATTTTACACATTATAATAATTAAATATAAGATCATCTACATACAAATACATGTATATGAATTATGAGTAAATTCAAACATTTTAAAGATAGGCATAGATAATTGTCTAGTGACATTTCCATTTTGTGAGGTTAACAGTTCAATAAATTTTGGTTTAGTGTATTTGGTGTGTTTCAAATATATCAAAATTCTCATTTTTTTTTACAGTGGACATTCATGAAATTCATCATCTTGTTAAGAACAAATATAACATTTTCTTTCATTAAAAGGGTTTATGCCATCTTCCAGTTTCTACATTTGTGAACACATTCTGAAACATGATAAAGAATTTTATTTTTTAATATGTATCATTGATATATATTGTTGTTAACCAGAATAACAAAGTAATAAAAACTTCAGTTGACTTTCTTGATTCATTTTCTATAAATGTGTCTATTATCTTTTATTTAACTAATGTTATAAATATATTTTCATCTCTAACATCCTGCATGGAACAAATACACTTGTTGTTCATCTTTATATAAATTATATTGTACTCTTAACAAATTCTTTTTGTCATGGTGCAGTTTTTATATACCAATTGAATGTTCGTGGCTTATATGTGATATATTCTCTATTGTATCTTACAAAGTAAACTTTTATTCAGTTCCACTTTGTTCTGTATATTGTCACTTTAACCTATGTAAATGTAAACCTTCTTTGCATAAAGCAATTGGTATTGTTGATACACAATAAAATCATCAATGGTATGCATCAAAGATAATATGATTTGACTATAGTGAAACTATTACCATATTTTCGTCGGTTAATATATTCTACATACACTCTATCTATGATGATATAGCCCGGTATAAAATATAATTTGTAGTGAATCAACATCAATTGATTATAAGATATCTTGTATTGAAAGTATACAATTCTTACATATTTTATAAAATGTCGAATACATGTTAATGACAATGTAGTACGAAACGGTAAAAGTTAAAACATCTGTACTATTCTTATATAAAATTTTGATAAATTTGCGTTCACCTTTATATTTAGACTATGCACGGTAGATTGTCAATTCTTGTTTGCTTTAAGACTCATTATCATAAAAAAGCTCTAAAGAATTGCATGACATTAATAAAGCTATTTTAAAACGCATGACCTCGATGACCTTAACACTCCCTATGCATATGTTGATTAATGAAATCTACATTGTATTTAAAACGTCAGTGCTATTGTTTCTCTATTGCTAGTCACCCCTTTCCCTGCTGGAACGGAAATAATTACCCTTTGTCAACATCCGTTCGGTCGGACCAGGCTCTCTACTGTTGGCTTACCAATTTTTTCATTTAATCTTGCTTTCCCCAAAATTAATATTGGATAGTTTAAAGAAATGAAAGAAAGAGGTTCATAAAAGAAAAACTACACTTGTTGAATATTGTATTTATCTGAAGAATAAATGCAAATTCATGTTTAATTTTTATGTCACTTTTAATATTTCAAAGAAAAAAAACACATTTAAGAGTCTCAAGCTTATTTTATTGATTTGACTTGAAGCCTTTCAAAACGTATTGACAAATCTGTATCAATAAATGTAAATTTATATACTAAGAATAAATCTGTACACCGTTGACACAGTCATCAATATCTAGATCTTTAATTCAATTAATGGTGATATAAAATGTATAATTTTTCTTGGGAATATACTACTTTGTTGTCATTTTTATGTCGTACGCATGTAACATCCTAACCACTACAACACAATTGTATTAGATGAAATAAAATTAGACTTAATTCAACAAAATCAATATAACAATAGTTTAATGGCTATGACCATAAACGACCATTTATTAAACACGATTGTGCAGTATAAAAGAGCTGGATTCATGGATTTCTATAAATAGCAAACTACATTGGCAACTGTATAGTTTCTTAACAACATTAATTTTTGTGTTAGCAATTACCTACCTAGATGAAGTTTTCGAATTTGGTATATTAAGTAGACGGACCTTTCTAATCAAGGTGTTTTCAATCTTGAAATGTAATTTACATTAACATTGGGAAGGTTTAGAGCAAGGATCTTGACCATTAATTAGTACATGTTAATATGTTAACTAATTATAATTGATTTAGCACGTCACACGGTCACAGTAAATATAGTCGTTTCAAAGAAATTAAGATGTTTTAGATCATAGTTACTTAATTGTTTAATCGATATTTATAAAAAGAAATATATGCAATTTGAGCCATATGAATAATAAATATATAACATTCAGAAACTTGCCAAGCTTTCCATCTATTTTAACCATCATAAAATAGCATTTATTGTTATAAGAATTTATAGCATTAATTGTAATAAGAATTTCCAAAAACAAACAAATCCATATTTTTTACATCAAGACTTATCTGATCATCATTTTTTTATCTTCCACATTTAATTTTGAATCTGCGTATCTTTAGACTAGTTAGTATATGTCCATGTTTAACATTGGTCAGGTTACCGTTGCACAGTATAATAAAATATATGAAACGATCGTTTGAAAGTATTAAGTGCAACCAAGCAAAGTGGTTAGCAGACTATGTTTTCATTAAACCTTTTCATACGATATAATGTATTGTACAACGCATCAAATGCTCCCTAGCAACGGTTGTGGTGGAATTCTATTTCAATAAAATGCAGTGAACAATATCGTCACATTGAACTACGTATATGGATAGCACCTTAGTCAACTTTTGGTGTCTTTTCGTAACTTATACCATTATAATGATAGTTGTTTTCAAAAAGTTTTTCTGTTGTGTGCAATGACTATGCAGATCAATGGCCAAATTCTATTTTTTATTGTATTTATACTATGATCTTTCATCTTAAAGGTCCATTATGACTCAGAAATTCTTTTATTTTTTATTTGTCAAATATTTCCTATAATTTGTTGTACTTTTATATTATCCAAAATGTTACTCATTGGCCAATTACAGAAATCATCTTTTTCATATGTTGCTTTTTGGCAATAAGTACAGCTATAGAGTATTAGTATTTTATATGGAAGTCCATTTTTAAAGAACTTAAAATTTATTTGTTTCTGAGGCATAATGTTCCTGTAATTTCATATTCAACATAATATGGTTCTTTCTATCACATATATTCATTGCGATCCACAATTTATTTGTCGTACATATTGTTATGATACGTCGTTAGAATTACACTGTATAAACCCAAGCTCCCAAGTTATTTTTCATGAAGGTATTTCACGTGTTACATATCTGCACAGACATTAATCAAAGGTATTATTTACAATGGTCATGAAATGCATTTTATTTTAAAGTTACACCTAACAACAAATTTTTAAATGTTTTTTTAAATACTAACTTTATATGGTGCTTTAGACTAGACATTTGATAAAAAGTAAAGGTAGGCCTAGATTTTTGTCATTTCCCATTTATGATATATTTGTGAAAGACCCTAGGATGATGCCATTAATCTACTATATAAATGCTGGGGTGATGTTCAAAATGTTCCCTTTCCACGATATAATTCTATATCTTAACAGCTCATCTCTACATGTCATTGGATATACAAGTTACGTTACCACAAATTATAAAGTGAATAGAATAGTTAAAGCTATTGGGGTTAGTGCTGAAAAGTGCTAAAGCGATGGGAAAAAAACTAAAAAAGTACTGAGGAAAAACAACTTATTGCTATAGAAATAACTATGTCACAAGCGTTTTACAACATGATAAACAAAGTTACTGATCAAACTATTATTACTACTACTACTACTATATTACCAGATTACTACTATTATATTCTATCATTGTGTTATCGAAAGTCCTTAGATAATAAATTTAAATATTTGTATAGTATAAATATTTTGTATAGTTCAGATATATGTTCACAATAAATTTTGTAAAGAAATTTTAGACATCAATTGCAGCAGGTATTGGAGAGTCAGGTAGGTCAGCCCTCTCCATAATTTGTAAAGAGGGATCATTTAGATATTGGCTGAACGTAAATAACAACCAAAATTCACCAGTACATAAATTATGCATTAAACAATGTAACACTTCTAATAATAATCGTTTGGCATTTAAAATTAAAAACATAGTACATGACTTAGAGTATAGTAATATATCTTTAAGGCTGAATTACAATTACTCCAATTAGTAGATTGCAATATGTGCAAAGGTGGCACAAACTGGAGACACGTATAAATTGGAGTATCCCAGTAATATAATGTATAAACAATGTTATATTTCAGGTTATATTCTCATAGTTTTAGAAATTGAGATTGATAGAATTGTAAGGTTGTAATGTGAACACTGTTGAATCTAATATCATTCATTTTTCGCGTGCTCTGTATATTTAGAATTTATAAATAAATATAAAGCATGATCAACAAATAAACAAATGTCGTATAATAATAGAATAACTTATATAAAACTGCCAAATATTTCAAAGAATCACTTCAAAAACAAAAAAGGGTTTTCGATATAGCAGCTGCTTTCTTATATGCCTGCTTTCATTACACAATTGACTATTCACGATGTGTTTTTAGTCATTATGTATGACAAGTATTGGATACATATTTTTATGTTAATATTTTCTTTGCCATATCCTATCACTACAAACTTTTTGTTAAATTGGCCAAAGTATTGTACCATCACCCCCTGGTGAAATGGAGATGTTTATGAGTGTTAAATCTGTTGAATACTATTTCAAAAATATATTCCCTTCCTCAGAAGTCACCTTGCTTGGAACGGAATCCAAATCGAAGGAAACAAATGAAATAATATTGTCTGCAGTTCATTGATATATTATGTAGGTATTAGGTTTGAAACACATGTAATTCCGTTGTCTTTTAATTCATTAAATATTCAATTTGTAATCGCAAAAAAAGTTAATCCTTATACCTACAACAACATTTGTTATAATTCCTTGACACATTTAATATTTATGTTATTTTGCTTTATAGATACATTTTCTTCAAAGATTTTTTTTTATATTCGGCAAAACACAATGTGTTCTGTAAATTGATGCCATCTTTGCAATGGTATTAAATAATCATGATATACACTTTCTTGAGAAATAACAATATAACATGTCTTATAATTAGAACAGTCACGTGATTGTACTTTTGCTTAATGGGATTATTAAATCCTATGTTTGTAACATGCTTACATTTGCTTCGGCTGTAATTCTTGTAATGTGAAAAAGTTTTATGCTGATGCATTATTTTCGTCTAAGTCTTCTATTCAAACATCTGCATTATATTGTACTACGTCTACAGAGGAAAAGTTTCAAGGCAAAAATGGCATATCACTTTTAGTCTCTAAATAAATTTTGCTGAAGTGACAAAGTTTTGACAGTGATAGGGGATGGAACATTAAGAACTCCCTCAGTAGATTCTTCCAGTGTCAGTGACATATTAAAGTGTTTTAAATGATATCTATCAAAGTAATATCAGTTTTGAATATTCTAATAAGTTTGAAAAACTACCATGGGATTTTTGACGACCAAAATATAATTATTGTTTTTAAAAGAAATTCTTATCCCCCACCTACAAAAAAGAAAATGTATCATTTGTATGTGCTGCATGTTGTACTCGAGCCAAGTAAAATTTGAAACATAACTTTTTTCGTCAAAATTTTAAAATAATTTGACATCCGTTTAGTTCTCTGATTGAAATAGCAACTTGTTGAAAAAGCAACACTCAAATTGATTGTTTTATTAGTAGTCCTTATTTTCTTAATAATAATGATGTGCAAACGGACAAGTAATTTTACTTGATTTTTATCACACTGACAGATAAACATAATAGTAAAAGTTGAAATGAGATAGACAAAACACTTGCATCACTTTTATCAATCACACTATTTTGTAAATCGTAAGTGTTCTTCATATAAAATAATCATAAATAAAAATCATACCTTTCCTTATCAATATACTTTCATTTAATACATATTTTTTTCATTAAGCAACCTTTAATGAGTTGAGACAATTTTCGTCTGAATTTAAACAAGATGGAACAGCTATAGGCACCTGTTATACTTTCTAGATTAAAAAGGGTGACACATTTTGTTAAGCTAACGAGTCATTTTTATAGAACTATGCACAAAGTGGTACAGAAAATCAACACATATCATTCTGCTCTGAGATATAATGCCACACTTAAATTTTAAAAGAGTTTCATATCATTTTCTTTATATTTTAATTATCATTTTTTTATTCTACAAAATATATCTATCAAATTCATTGAAGAAAAAAGGTAAAATCAATAACAATTATCAAGGCAAAATATCTCAACAGCAATATAAAATATCCATGGCAATCAAATATTTCCACCAAATGAAAATCTTACACAACCAGATAATTGTACGTGTCCGTGTTATACACGTACAATTTTTAACTTTTCTTCTGAGGGTTTTGTCATGAAATGAAAAGAAAATGTTACTAAAAATCTGAAAAAGTAAAAAAAAATGGTCATAAAGTTTGTTAGAAAATGTAAAATTTTCATAGTTCATAAAATCAATGTAACAATCCAAAATAAGAATGAAACAGCTTAGTGTGAAAATGATGTCGGATTTTAAGAATCTTGTAAATCTAAAATAATACAGTGATATACATTGCTCTTGAGGAAAATATGATTGTATACACATAGTTATCAAGATGCCTTTATTTTTCTAAATGTTTTATATCCTTATTTTTGTGACAAATTATAGTTTCTATTATGAGCACGTCCTTACATATGGGATATCAAATCAGTCAGCTATTTATGTCTTTAACTTTTCCTTAACATCGAAAGAGAGGCATTTTACTGTCCTAAGGAGACAAAAATATTCGACTTCTAAGAAAAAAATCTATGATTAGATTTTTTCCTTTTGTCTGATTTCATTTTAAATTCCTATAGGAACGTATAACATCTCCGTATGTACTTATTTCACGTCTAATATTCATTATTTAGATAAATGTATTATTCAAAGGATCCTTGCAGGCAAAGAGCTAAGTCTGACGTGACAACTAAGACACTACCGAATAAAAGATTTGGAGCCCAAAATCGTTGCCATCTCCCCGGGGATAATGTTTTTAGATAACAGCATGTATTTTATGAAAATAAAAATGAAATAAATTCATTTATTTTCTTCGAACTTCTATTCTAATTTCTGGATATCCTAAAAACTGCATATTGTTACGTCTGACTGCTAAAAGTATGACTAAAGTTGAATTTTGTTCGGATAGTTTCTACATTCAATTAATCACACGAGGCGAATTATATGAATGCAAATTAAATTCTTTATTTATGACTTGGCATTTATTTTCACGGTAATGCACTGATAATTTGATTACATGTAGTCTAGACGCGCACTTTTCGTCTGCTGTTTCAGACAAAGAAATCGGATAAAATTTGGCCCCTATGCTACGTAATATTTGGGTGATACCTCTTGACTGAAAAAAACAAAAACAAATTTGCGTATTGTATGGGGAAGAAACATGTTAAAATTTTGGGACTACATTTGGATATTAAAACGCGTTCACAAAGTAGTCTGAACAATTTGGAAAAAGACAGGTCGGTTCTGATTGGAGTAAAGACAAACTGGTATTAAATGTCAATAACAATAGTAAAGATCATGTTATTATGCGCTTATTTCTCTATGTGAAACAAGGAGCTGTTGACCAGAGATCAGAGTTGCAATATAATTCAGTTATATAGAATATAATCTAGCAGTATTATAAGATAGATCAATACTGAAGCAATTTGTAACAATCTAACATATCATTGTGCATATCCACATTTAAAGTAAATGAAACAAGTTTTTGTGACTTCATATTTGGCAAAAGTCACTTTTCATACTCATTGGAGAATACATAATACCGTATTTATGGATACGAGCAGAATATACCTGTGTGTCCTTTCGGCTTTTGAGGAATTACATAACGTTTAACAAAAATACAATTGCAAAAGTTTTAGACAACTGTTAATTACGAACTAATCAATTCAGTGGTAGTGAAAGCAACATTCAAGAAAACTTAAATGACACTTATAAGTGTCCTTGTTATAACATTTTTATCAGTGATAAATAAAAAATGTCAAAAAAAAACAATTCATTTTACAAAACATTGCCCATTGCTTTGAATTCAAATGAATATATATGTATAAATATTTCTTTAATCAAAAGTTTTGTAAGAATTAGACGTGAGATTTACAGTAACAATAAGGTTGAATATTGAATTCTAATGGTATATAGTATGAAATATTCATGCATTTGTGGCAGTTTGAATATGTTAATTAAGTCTGTAAAATATAATTAAATCTTAGTAAAGCATCAGTCACACGAAAGAAAGTATTTGATGACATTTGTCCCATAGCCCTATGTTAAAGAACCAAGTTACACAGTTACACATTATAACCATTACTCGTATAATGACGTTTACATTTCATTAGAATATATTTATTTACAAAAATACCATTTATACTTTTGATTAGCACAAAATGCAATAACAAAAAGAAAAACAGTAACATATTCATTTCAATTCATTTCTTTGTTCTCTCAAAATATTGTTTGAAAATTGATTAATAAATTAAAAAGTAGATAAAAGGAGGTTTAGTAATATTTTCACGGAATGTATCATTTTCAATTATTTTCCTTCGATGTTGATAAAGTTATAAAAACGATTCCAGTGATTTCATCTCTTCTGAAGTTTTAAATTTTAGGATCATTCCCTTAAATTGATAACAATTTAATAAAACCCATCGAGCAGGTACAATCTTATACTGGTTTTCATATACCATTAAATTAATTTTGTTTCTAAAGCTAGAACTCCTAACTCTGTTAAATATGATATCCTTAAATACACCAAATTAAGAAATCAATCTTAAATGTTTGATCTATTTTGTACCCCAATAAATGTTGTACTTCAATCTTGTCAACGAGACAATTTGGTTGCAAACAAGTCGGATGTGCAGGTGTTTAGGAGTCTGTTAATAAGATGCATAGATCAAGTAAACGCCCTTTACAATAACTTACTTATATGAAATTATTTTCAAACTTCAATCTAAGAATATTCCTTTCATATACAGAAGTGTCAATGAGTCAAGCGTGACAAATTGAAAATTTAGCATTGAACGTGGACGTGTTCAAAAACGTTATGTTCTATATGTATACTGTTGCACATAAAGAATTATAGATTTTGCTATAGCAGCCAGTGTATATGTACAAAGTCATTGTTATTTCATACTATTCAGTCACTTATTTTGATAATAACATACAATTATTTACACGACAAAGGAATTATAAATAACGTTAATAGATCCCGTTGATTTTGCGTTATTCGATAGCATATCTATACTTTCTCTTGTGACGTAATGTGAAAGAATTACATGATTTTATCTATTAAACAATTATCTGCTAACAACTGGTTTCATGTTATACGACTCTACAAGTACAAGAATCCATCTAAATTATAGATTCAATCATGGTTTTGTTTTAAAAATGTATTTACAAATCAATATTAAACAAATGCATAATTTATTAACAGCATATTCTAATATTTTCCAGCATATACTTGAAAATTCAAATGATTTTTTTTAAATTAATGTTTCATTTGTAAATAATTATGTTTCAATGTTTAGAAGAAAACTGTGTTTTTCAATATATTAACTATAAAGTTATCTAAATTCTTACTTTAAGCACTAACATATACAATTACTCTAAAGTTACTTCTGCTTCAACCATCAAATGCGTCATAAATTGTGCTCACTTAAATGTATAGACGGTGTCCAAATGCATGGCGTTAGTTCTTACACAACGTTTGTAGTCTTGTAGTGTTTGTACAGAATACGAACCTTGCTCTTTACATATACATATATCTTTAAATATAGCAGAATATGTACATCTTGTATCACTGCTTCCTATTCCAAATTAAAAACAAACAAACAACTCAGAGCCTAACAAGCAGAGCTTGACACTGACTTTACATTTGATACGACAGTGGTCTCAATTTGAAATGTCAAATTATCCTTAGTTTTATATTTTTCTATTTACCGCATACAATTATGTTTTACTTTTATATCATTCATTTTGGCCATCAAGTGAATATCTAATTATTTTGTTTCAATTTCTACACTAATTGACGAACATTTAGCTTTTGAATTAACTAATGTTTGACATTGAATATCTATTTAATCATTTTGTCTCGGTCAAAGACCCTAGTTCAAAACTCAATTATTCACTTATCTAGTATTACTGAAGTCTCAAATAGATACTCTTTCATGAATTTTGAAATTATCATGCCCATTCCAACACTTCTTGCAACACATTGAATAAAGTTATCTATACATGTTTTAGTAAGTATTATACTCTGCATTATATTGACACCTATGAACTCTCTTTCTTGTTTCTTTCCTAGTTTTGGATATTTTACTCAACGAGAATCTTCTACGTTTATATAATATTCTTAACTAAAAATAAATGAAACTTTTAGATATTCGATTGAGTAATAGAAGCATTTTGCTATTAAATTCATTCTGCTAAATTTTAGAAAAAAAATACTTCTTGTAAAACATACACATTCTGAAAACTTACACTATTTTTGAGACTATACATTGTTTCGAATGTTTCAATACAATGTAATACAATAACCTTTCACGATCAGTCTTCCTATCTTCATTCATAAGTGAGGTAATGTACACATTCATCCTGTTTGCATGCATTCACGTCTTGATTCCCATAACCTGCGCTCTTCAAATATGACAACCCAAGTTAGACAATACATAGCTTAGCCTTTGAAAGATCATACATTTTTGTGTTATTTAACTTACAACTACCTTTCAAGGGTAGAAATCCTTGTTCTGAAAATCTTGTTCTCTATCTCCCCCCTGTTTATTAAAGATTTATGAGTACAATCACGAATATTTGCGACTGCCAAGCAATTTCTGTTAGTAGCAAAGTAAATGCTGAAATATGCATGTAAGGATTGTCGTCTAGCAGTATTAGAAAAAAAACTGGAAAGATAAGAAATTTGATACAAAACCATTCTATGACATTCAAAGATACGCTACATTTTTTTCAAAGATTGGAAAAACCAAATATACTGCACCAATTTGTTCTTGTTCTGAAGCAATTACTGCACATATTACAATGAAAATCTAAATTTTATGGACAAGGGAGAGAAATATTGAAATATTTTTTTCTAACTTCCTCCTCTTTATGGAACAATTTGAGCGACACATCTTTAATTACCACATCGTTTTGAAAGACAATACATACAATTACTGACATCATTATATTGCCATATTACCAATAATAACGTTTTAATATTGGAATATCTGCATGTGAGGTCTATATTTCTCCAGTGACTTGTGTTTCCTTGGCGCTAAAATGTAATAAGCCCTTTCTAAGTCATATTTTTGGTCATCTAATTATTAGAAATTCAATACTTCACGTAGTGTTACATTGAGTCATCTTTAAGATGAGATATGGCAAGTTCGGATAATATTGTTGCTGCACATAATTCACGGTTGTGAAATTTGGACTCTAACAATACGACCATTGTTCTCTTATTACAAGACATTTACTTCATGTGTATTTTAAGTTTCTAAAACTTGATTCAAAAATATAATTATATTTATTCATATGTGGTCATGAGTAATGGGGTTTTAAAAAGATAAAAAAGAATGTATTTGTGTTGATATTGAATCCAGGTTTTTGAATTTATTTTTAAAAGAATACCAGTATTAAGCATGAAGTACAATGTTATGAAGATATCCATTCAAAATAATAAAAATGGTCTTTTTAGGCTAGATGACAAAAAATAATTTATGTTTTCATGCAAATAAAGATAATCTGTAAAAAATCATCTAATGATATAAAAACAATGAACAAAATTCGAAGCCTAGTTTTTCTTTCAATGAATAGCACGGAATCTATAATCACTACAATATGTACACATTTGAGAATTTGTAATTTAAAATAAAAAGCAATTTCAATGTTTAAACCAGGGATAGGTTGGGTGGTGGGGGTGTTGTGATTACACCTTTTGTCTATTAACTGTCGAAACAACCCTACAACAACCCTGCACCATTTTCAATTTTTAATTTTACTGTTGACCCTAATGTTCCTATTTTGTCTGTATTATTTTGATAACTGTATGTCATGTGAACCAATAATCGTACAGCGTCGTTTTTATAGTCTTTCAAGTATTATATATGTATATGTAATTCTATATATCATATTTGATTGCAATGTTATTTAACACTATTTTCTTTTAATTTCTTTACAGCCCAAAAGAATGTGCCCTTGTATAGAAGACATTGTTATTTCTTGGATAACAGGAAGAAGCATTTGTACCCAGCATGTGACTACCCACTTTTGTAGGATTATCTGATAGCTGTTGAAAAAAAACATTCCAAAAATAGATAACTTTTATATTCCATTTAACGTTGCGGTATGTATTTCTTGAAAAAGAACAATTTCTTATGTGATACTTTCCGAGGTTTTGTATGAAGACAAACATAATTGCCATGCTGAAATTGTTTTAAATAAATATTTTCAGTAAATTATACACTGTTGATTTTATATTTTATTTTGGTTTGTTTGAATATTTTTATTATCTTCTTTAAAAACGTGTGAATTTCACAAAAGCCACTGTAAATGTTATTAAATTGTACCTATTGAATCTATATGTTTCAGTCTTTAGTAGCTTTATCTCAAACTTTTGAACATAGCATCCGTTGAAAACATATGTCGCTGTACATGTGTGCTTTTGTAAGCATGTAAAATCGTTTTAATGTACAATTCTAGTTAAATGTAATTTTGTTATTAAATCAAGTCGTTAATATATTGTTAAAAAACTTAATTCAATTCAAGATTGTTTGAAAGCGACTAAGCTAAATACTTTATAATACTTTCTATATAAGAGTGCAATATCAACTTATTTTAAAATTTGGAAATAATGAGTCATGTACAGCTATATGCGTTTGTTCTGATCAGATTTGTTCAAAATTACTTGACATCTGACAACAACTTCCTATACTCATCACGTTAGAACGCTTGACTGTCCTTGAAATACATTGCGTGTACTTGTGTATTTTGAAAGTCAATATGATATATATATAGACTGTTGAAGAAATAACCATAGCGGTAACACCTCATGGCATAATCGTTGTCCCCTTTGCATTAGTAAATGGCAAGTAATGCCAATATTTTTCATTTTGGAACAGTTTTGCTCTGGAACTTAACCGTACAGTATAAATGATATGCGATATGATTTAAAAAAAAAATCACGGCAACAGTTTCAATTTAAATTTCATATGATAATTGTTCAGGTTTCTTTTATCTGAATATAAAAGTGAACTCATTGCTTATGTCAATTATAGGATAAAGCAAACCTGAATATTTTTAAAAAGCAGTTTATTTCAAACTTCAGGGGAAACACCATAAACATAATGATTAAAACAATTTTCATTCCTTTATGATTCATGTGCATTTCATGAGATTTAACAATATATACGTAATGTACTATAAAGCCATGCCAATAATACATCGTTTGCATTTTTGCTATAATCTTGCCAATGACAACGAGCTTTCGGGACATGTTATTTAAATTGATATAATCTTATTTTGCTCAAAATGTGGTGTTTGTTAATGCATTTCACTATCAAAATGTTGATAAAAAAGACTTGCCTTTTGGCTGTATGTATGCAGGTAATGCACAATATTGAAACAACACCTCAAATATGATATCTAAACATCTGAACATCGGCCTATCCTAAACAACTCCATATATATACATGCTAATAAAATGCTTATTCTCGGCTGGTTTCAAAATACACGAACATATATCCGTATGGTCAACCATTACTACCCGTTAATCTGACAATTTAGATAGACGTTTTCCCTTTTCGAAGAACGTTACCAATACGACATTCTCAGATTTGTTCTTATCAACTCGTTTGACTATATAAGCGGCCAAATATTCCTGGTTTCTTGGTAAAAGAATGCAGGTATCAAATACAGGACATACATGAATAGGACAAATAATACCTAATTTCAAAAATTTAGCTATCTTAGCTATCTAAACTATTACGAAAATAAAATTGATTAAATGTGCAAGAAAAAACACATTTTTCTTAGTGCACAAACGATTTTTGCAAGCGTTTTGGTCGTCATAACATAAAAGGTATAAGACAAGGTATCCGACCCTTTCAGGAAAGATTTCATATCCTACCACAATATACAGCTAAGTGGTTGACCCTGTCAGGGAATATTTCATATTTTATCACAGTATACGGCTGGGTGGTCGACCTATTCAAGAAATATTTCATATCTTTACCCAGTATACGGCTAGGTGGATGACCCTTTCAGGAAAGATTTTATATCATGACACAAAATAAAGCTAGGTGGTCGAGCCTTTCAGGAAATATTTCATACTCTAGTACAGTATACGGCAAGGTAGTTGACCCTTTCAAGAAAGATTTTATATCATGACACAAAATAAAGCTAGGTGGTCGAGCCTTTCAGGAAATATTTCATACTCTAGTACAGTATACGGCAAGATAGTTGACCCTTTCAAGAAATATTTTATATCATGACACAAAATAAAGCTAGGTGGTCGAGCCTTTCAGGAAATATTTCATACTCTAGCACAGTATACGGCTAGGTGGTTGACCCTTTCAGGAAAGATTTTATATCATGACACAAAATAAAGCTAGGTGGTCGAGCCTTTCAGGAAATATTTCATACTCTAGCACAGTATACGGCTAGGTGGATGGACCTTTCAGGAAAGATTTTATATCATGACACAAAATGAAGCTAGGTGGTCGAGCCTTTCAGGAAATATTTCATACTCTAGTACAGTATACGGCTAGGTGGATGACCCTTTCAGGAAAGATTTTATATCATGACACAAAATAAAGCTAGGTGGTCGAGCCTTTCAGGAAATATTTCATACTCTAGCACAGTATACGGCAAGGTGGATGACCCTTTCATGATAGTTGTCATATTTAAGCTAAGTGTAGCATATGTGCATAGCAAAACTTAATTGTCCCCTTTCAAATGTTGTAACAACAAATGAAAAGTAAACGTTTTTAGAATCATTTTCGCTTTTCATCTGTTAACTTAAAAACAGTGAATCGAAAGTATACAGTACATAAAAAGTGAAAACAAACGATTTACTTATGTCGAAAAAGTTTCGGAAGTTACGCCCATATACACACTTTATGACTTTGTAAATTAAATACCATTATTGTTAATTATTTCAAAAGGTTGTCATCTAAATGTACATCTTAAGTAGTAAGCAGGTTTTATTGAAAGTCTAATAAAAACAAACATATAAAAGTAAACACCTTATATGTTAAGACAAATAGACTATTTATTAAAGTAGATACGCCATACACTCCGAAAACATGCTCTTTGGTAAATTACAAATCTTCATCATACAGTATTTCTTTAAATTTTAGACAATACTACAAATGAAACAACTTCAACATAACTTTATTATTTAAATTACAATTTTATTGTATTGATAGATACATGAGGACCGAAAATAGTTTTGAATTGCCGTTTAGTTAAGTGACTTTCAATCTCATTCTCACCAAAATGTGTATTTTATTTCAAAAGCATGTTTCTTGAGAAAGCACGAATTATAATACAATTATCATAAATTGTAGACCTCGCCAATAGTTGAAGAACTAGACAAAAATGTTTGGATATAAATGTAATATCACGAGAAATATTCTTTGCACCTAATGTCTAAAATTATTCTTATCCAATAAATGTCACTCGAAACCTTATTCTATATTAAGAAATATATTTTTTGTATTGATTGCAGCCGTCTTGTGATGCCTTCTAAACTTCTTTAATTGAAAATTTCCTTGCCACTTTGATATCAGACTTTTTTGTAAGTTTTCAAACCTCTTCACATTAACGTCATTTTCATGAAAGTTTCTAAGTAAGTCATATTCGGTTGGAGATATCTCCCTCTCAAAGAAAAAAAAATTATTCCGTTTATATCTTCTATGAAAGAGGAGACTTGATCTGGTTTTTTTGTCCTTAATTCAAACCGATGTATATATTTATAGGTCAATAAAGAAGGATATATCCAAACCTTACTCTTTGAAGTTCGTATTTGGGTGTATATGCCTTCTACATAAAGGTTGATTAGTGCTATGAAACCACACATGTCATTACCAAATTAATGCATGTAACACTTCGTCAATAATGAACACAAAACAGTTTTTCCATAAATATACTCAAACAATGTTAACTTAATGTATGTATTCGACAATCTGAAACAAAAAACACTAAATCTTAGGACACAAATCGTCAATGTGACAATGAAAAGCACTGAAAAGGACAATTTAGTGTACACTTATACATTTTGATATAGTAGTTTTCAGTGTCCAAAACAATATGGCTTCTTTCAATGGTGTTCAAAAATGTATATACGTAATTCTTTTTAACCAATTACTCAGTACAAAATATGTGTTTCTAAAACACTTCTTATAATGTGAAAAGAGGTGTGCGCTAAAGACATACGTTGAACATTTTCTTCTATCTATTTCTTTTGGTTTGCTCGCTTGTTGAGTCAAATAGTTCTTTTTGAGAATTTAATTTATAAAATAAGGAGAATTTTTGGCTTCAAATGTGTTTGGGTTGTTTTAACGAATATTTGTTTATTTAATTCACTCCGACACTGGAAAGGTCAAACTGCGACTTTTCAGCTTTACTGGTAGAGGAAGACACCAGGTGCCACTTCTTCTGCCACAAGGGGTACCTATTTAGGTTCAAATGAACCGGATAGCTTTCTCACATGAATGGATTCGGGTCCACAGGGGTGAAAGGCAAATGATTTGAAGTCAACTACCTTAACCACTCGGTCATTTCAAACATATATTTCACAGACATTCGTGGCAGACATAAAGACTCACTGTTTGATTATCTCCAGTCAATGATATTAAAAATACAATCGTTTATCTTTGCAAAAATATACTATTTTTTAAATACGAGTACTTTCCCATCTAAACTAAAATCATCATTTTACTTTATATTCAACCCGTTTTCAAACGCAATTGTGATTTCAAAATACGCGCTGGGAAAGATATAAAAGCAATGTTTGGACATGCTGCAAAAACACACTAGAAACACAAGATTGCCATATAACTGGGTGGATATGGTGTCTGTTTATGTTCATTGTCTATAGGTGATAATTACAAAATATACTTACAAGTAGCAATAAAGACCTTTGTCTCTAAAGGGCGGATGCACAGACCGTGATAAATAAATAACTCGCTCAGATACAGACAAAAACTGTTATTTACGTAACAATGGGACAAAACGGTAACTTTTCGTCTAAAAGCTCAAAGACAGTTTTTGTTTTTTTTATTGAAAAGTTCACTGTTTTCGCGCCAAATTATAAAAACAACTCGTTCACAGACGACAATCTACTGCGTTCAGGTAGACAGATCTGTAAAAGCTGAGTGTGTGTCATTTTAGCAAAATATCATTTGTAAATTTATTACTACTTTAATAAAAAATGGCCAATAAGAAAAATGTATTTAAATAGAGACAGTGCATCAACGGAAGATGAACAAATGTCTACGTATTTAATCAAGAAAAAGAAGTAAACAAATTCCTAACTAAATATTTGAAGAAAAAAGTTCTTTTGAGGCAAATATTAAGCATTGTGACGTTTGAAATAGTTTCCAGTAACTATCGCCTCATATAATTATATATATATTCGGTTGGGGTTTACGTCTCACCAACACATTACAGGTCATATGGCGACTTTTCAGTTTTACTTTTGAAGGTAGACCTTATGTGCCCTTCCGTACATTCTTTATCGGACAAAATAGAACCTGATGATCTAACAGATCATAGATCATCAAGGAATCATAAAGGGGTTGCAAATAAAAAATACTAGTAAAAAACGCAAACTGTTAATGGTCGCCGAAAATGACAGAATAAAATTTTGACTGAATTTAAATATCCACTATGTAAGCAAGATATTTATTATGCCGGCACATATATAATCATGTAGCTGGTCACTTGGTTAAATAAGATGTACAAAGTATCCTTTAGCAAGTTTCGGAAATTGAAAATAAAATGATTTCTAACGTTGGTGTATCCGAGAACCAGTGATAACAAATAATAAAGAAAACGGATCTTGAAATTGTTTTTTCTTCCGCAGATTTTTTTTTCGTATTATATTCATTTATAATACTTACTTTGATGAATTAGACAGAAGTAAATTAAATTTGAAGGGGAAATACGTTATACCTGAGATACAGACCAAACAAATGTAAATGCTCTAACACTAGAACTCTCAAGAAGAACTTATTATGTTCATTGTCTGCTGAAACATGTACAATTAAGGCACACGTGGTATTAACCCAAAGGTAATTCCACCAGCGTGGGAAAACTGCTTCAAAACTGCCGATCTAATCGGAGTGTTCATAATCACTTTACCTGCGAATTCCAGGTTAGAACATATCGTCTGCTCGTTTGTAACTACTTTGTATGTCTGATAGAATCCAGGTGCCTCAGCTGAGCAAAAACTTTCAACATAGCCAGACAAGAAAAAACTCGTACCAGTCTGGAGCTAAAATATGTATTAACGAGTTCCACAAAACAGACCGGAGTCAATCAATTTACCTTACATAGGAACCTCTTACGTTTTGTGCAATTTTGAAGAAAAGAGCCACGTCTGGTTCATTTGTTTTAAAGTTATCTATGAATTACCCTATTTTATTCTGCTTAATTCAATGCATTTGAAAATTTGTCAACATTTTGCTCCTTCTTTATAAAATTTATTCTTAATCTAAGACATCACCGAATATTTAATTTGTTTTGCCTAAACAGAAGGCCTGACAAAGCGTTTTGTTACGGCCCGACGCCAGACTGTTTTTTATATTTGTAAAAAAAATCTTGACGGTTTAAATGCATACATCCCATTGCAAACTTTTATCAACAAAATGCATTTATAATGGATGTCTGCATCATGTATGTCTCTTTGACATTTTCAAGGACGTTAGAAGATAGTTTATGGCTTTATGTAGACATAATGAGGCGATAATATGATAACAAGCCTCAAAATCTCTTGCAATATTGAATTATTTTATTTTTTCAGACGGTCGACAAGTACACACTTTTGAGTTTATAAAAATGTCAGTGTGATTATTTATTTCATGACGTATGAAAGAAAAGCGAGGTTTAATATTGTAAACATGTTAAAACATTAATGCACACAATGTTTCCCTGTCTGAAAATGCTGAATTTGTGTAATTTGCGCTTTTTTTATTATAAAAAAGCAATTAACAAACATGTATTTCCAAACGAGGCATTGGCAAAATGACATTTATATTCTTGCGTTCGAGCCTTCTATTAAAATAAAGATTATCTAATAACTGTCCAGTACACACAAGTAGTTTATCACCATATAACGAACTATGTTTGCATTTCTAAACATTTTCTAGCAAAGAATAAAGTATTTACACACAATAGCAAATCTACATAATATGTCATTTTCTACGGCAAATAAAACTATTTATTAACATAAACGAAATATTTATATAAACAAACATATTTGTGGTATTCTATTCGATTTTCAACACGATTACATAGGTATACATGTTTTTCTATTTATTCTGTCTGAAAAACAAATAAATACTAAAGAATTTTCAAATAGGCGTTACTGGCATAACAGAATGAGTTATCATACATTTTTATAACTGAAATCAAATTTACAGTCATAAACACAGTCAAAGTGTTTTGTTTGGCATTATACAGTAATTTAAAGTTGTATGTATTTTATCTAAAATTGAAACTTTTAAACTTTATTCTTTTTACTTCATTTTAATGCATTAAAATTGATACAAGCAATTTTCTTAAAATTATATCATTGTAAATAATAGAAATAAACGATATTTTGATAACAAAAGGGAGAAAACTCATGAAATATCACAGAACAAACGCATTAATACATAAAAAACGCATTTCCTGGAAACCATGTAGCATCACGGCTGTTACCTGAATTGATTATGAAGGACAATTTGTATGTTGACATCAACGGAAATTATTCATAAATTTGTTGTTATGAAGCGTTACGTCTAATGATTTCATTTTTTCTTTTGTTATATATAAAAATCTTATGGAAGACCTTTATCGTATTTATCGTACATTTACAAATATTTTATAAAGCTATTATTTAATTGAATGAGGATTCTTAGATGATGGCTATTTCTCCATTCGAAAACATTAAACTGTGGAAGTTTTGTTCAAACTTATGCTAAAGTGATATTAACCATGAGGTTATGATGTCTAAAAGTAAGAAATCAGAAGTATTCAAAAGTACAAATTTTAAAAAGTCCTTTACCATACATGCGAGATTTTTATCATAGTTATAATACTCAATAAATCATAATTGTCTTTAAAAAATCAAAGTAAAAGTAAACGCTGCCTTCATAGTGAAAATATGGTGCGAAACAATAGCATGGGAGCAAAATACATTAAAAAAATGATACAATTTCGTGTCAAAACAATAAAAAATGGATACATTCAAACTTAATAAACGAAATTGTTATTTGCTAAAAAAAAACAACAAAAAAACAACAGAGACCACTGCTTTCTTAAGGTTAAGTAATTTATCAGGTCGTGCAGTTAAAAATGTTGTAATCACAGATGTTTTCCTAATCAAGATATGTAGAAGACCGCAAAACCATCATTAGTATCAAAGAAACCTCAAAAGTTACATTAGCCCATAAAATGCAATTAATTATTGAATCGATTATCCGAACTCAATCATTTCTCGTTTCATGCAATGTTAAAGGTATTTTCATAGGTTACGATTATGAGAAAAGTCTGCGGTTTGTGGTTGCATAAACAAGTATTGAAGCTGGAATAATCACAGCATGTATTGCTTAAGTCGTGTTTCTTCACATTAACATACCAATATGATAAAATGTTTTATTCGCATGAAATGTTTACACTATACTCTAATAGAATTCGCAACATTTGTCATGTGAAAATCCATGCATAAACCAAAGATAAAAATGTAGCTGTTATAACTTACTCCTAAGTAAATTATACAGTAATTTCTTAACGAGTGATCGATCAATCATCAATATACGTACAGTGATGTCAATTTGGTAACACTATCTAATACAGATATAATTGAAATTTTATTTCCTAACAAAATACCCGTAATAATACTTTATTTGTTGATACAATCTTTCGAGCACGTGTTAATAATATACTCATTTTTGTATCGCTCCAAAACAGACACATACAACAACGACGGATTAGCTGTAGATGCTTCAGTTAAAACAAAAAATAACTCACTTTATTGGCACATCATCCTAATGTCACAATATCATATACATGTATTAAAAAGGAGTACATCTGAATCAAAATGGAACTAAAAGGAGAAATACGAAAAGGAAAACGAAAAAATAATGTTTTTGTTGCAGTGTCAGAGATTAAAATTCAGATCGACATCTTAAAGGTCGTGAATTGACTTGAAGCGAAGACCTCAAATACACCTTCAGGCATTATTTGAAGCACAAGCGGCAACCTGAGAAGGACCATCGTTAAACTGTGCGGAAGCTAGCTGCATAGCTTTCTCATACCGTCGGGATTCGGATATATAGCGGTAGGATGGCAAAGACAATCAATATTGTGAGTTGACTATTGACACATTACAAATGCATATCAAGACATAATTTTATGATAATAAGTTATGATCTGATCCAAACCTTTGACGTTAGTACCAAATTCTGACAATAGTTGAGAATGACAACAGTATTAGATATACGACTTAACGACTTTCATACACAATTTAGTTTCTAGAGACAATAAGCTGTTAGACGTCTATGGACGACCACAATATTATGACGGAAGTTCAGGTCTAGTGAATATCCGTAAATCTTTTACAGACTAAAACACTCGAATTTAATTACGTTTGAAGCAACCGCAATGATTTCTTCAGGTTCAAGGTGTAATGATGATAGATATAACATAGCCAGGAAACACTACCTTAATGTGATTGCTTTGTTGGCGACCGCAATGTTTTCATAGAATCTTATATGAAAGGAATGGGAAAAACCACAAAAATAAACAACACTAAAAACAACAAAACAACAACAAAAAACTTAATTTAACTACAAGGTCTAATAATGTTGGAAGCAGTCTAATGAGACTAAAAAAATTTTCATATCATTAGAATGAAACACTTTTATTTTATATTTGATTTACATTCATATACCACAAAACTGCTGTATTTTGTAAAATCATTTATACCAAATTAAACTTGGTGCAAGGCGATGTTATAGTGGAAAAACGTTGTCTGTGAAAGAGTCAAACGCCAGTGAAATTTTTCTTTTAATTTTACCATATTCTATTAGTAAATGCTATTTTCATTTTAAGCCGATGCGAGAGGCGTGGACGGTAGCTGACATCATACTTAGTTTGTTTTGTTTGGTTTTACGGCGCAACAAAACAGTTTAGGTCATATGGCACCAGAACAGGAAAATGATTTTAGCTTACCTCAAGTATTACAAACTTAAAGCAACACCAGGGGTCAAAACCATCTCCCTTGCTGGAGTTAAGACATGCATAGACTCAAGCCACAAGCGATATATTGTCATCCATGTAGAAAACCCGCACAAACCTATGCATTATGTGAACTTGACAATAAACGAAAAATGTCATGATTTGACATACAAGAGCGTTGTTTACGCAGTAAGTATGTAAGCATATTATTGAAATAAGAAGCACAAATTGCATATACCAATGTACGTTTTCTTCTTATTTGTGATGATGATTCAAAATACATGATGTTTTTTGCACTATTAGCTGAACAAACAATTCATAATGCCTTCATCTCTTTTTATTTGTGCGGCTTACCACAAAGCTATTTACGTTATCAAGGTGCTGTTATGATACAGCATTGAACACTGAAAAAACAGCTTCATCATTAGACCGCAACTGTTTTTGGATTTCTATATGTTATGTTGTTATTTATATCTAAATAAGATAACTATCACCATGACGAGTTACCAGATTATGTGGTTACATGGTTTGGAGTGCAGCTGATAGAATGTGCATGAAGAATAGTTGTTTTGTTATGTACTGAAGATTGTGTGAGATGGATTAAAGAAGATATGTTAATAAACTGTATGGAATTGGGAAAGCTTATATAACTGTCTCAGATATTCCATTTACATATATACTCTAAAGGTTTCAATTTGTAGCAAATGTGAAAATTGTTAAAACGAGTCGTTCAAAATGTTTCAAGTTTTGTAAGTAAAACATTTACGCGGAAACAATCCGCGGAAGAAATATCATCGAAATCAATCTCATACATCTTTTGTCATCGGATAAATACGAGTACATTTACCTCATATTTCATAGCATTAAACTGCTTTCTGCTATGTTCTTTTTGCATTATCTTACCAAGCATTATTTTGATAATTCTAAAAACTAAATCCCTAAAAACGCCCAAAACGACAAAATTGAAAATGTTGCAGTAAAAATGCAAGCTACTGTGCAAGACCCCTAGCACCTGCCTAAGCAGTATTAAGCACTTAAATAGACAAATAAATAAAGCAAAAATAAGAAATGTACCTAGTTAAGCATAGATAGTCAATGCGGCCCTGTTTTCATCAACAAATGAGATACAGGCAATGCAAGGCTCACGTAAATGTGAAATAATTCTATCCGTTGAAAATGGCTTAAAGCTTTAAAGTGTATTATGTTGGTATATAGCAAATGCGCCAATAAGACAGCAGACTACATGATGTTCTACCCAGTTAGCTACTTAGTTACTTGCTACATTCGCTCTCCTTAAGGAACTTTTAACCTTTAGTCTCGGGAGATGATATAAATATTGCAGCCAACCACTATGTTTTATGAGAATTTAGATGCCGTCACGCAAATCAGAACATCTTTTTCAGACTGAACCACTTGATTTGGTTATAATTACTTTTTGTTTTCGACTGCAAGTTTTCCTTTAGATTACAGGTAATAACGCAATTTACATGGAAGCAGGAAGATAAACTGTTGCTCTTTATCATATTGGCGAAGGAAATGATTTAGATGTTTCACGCCCGAGCGAAATGGCAGACAAGAACGTTTCATTTGAATTTCAGCATGTTAAACGAGAAAAGAAGATTTGAATTGAGGTTATAATTTTCTTTGCACCTTAATAAACTATTTTAACTTTATGCGATGCATAAACAATGCATAAAATGTGTTTGTCATTTCGGGTTACGTACAAATAACAATATTTAAAAATCATATGTGTATCTAATTACATTTTGAAAAAGATATAACTTTTATGCACCAGTTCTAATTTTAATTGATACAATAATCAGTGTATATTTAAAATAAAATAGTAAACATGAATATACTTCTAAAATTAAAAAAATATACATTTAAGACTGAAATTGTAAAGCAGTAAAATGTAATAAGCCTTTGAAAAGCCAAACACAATGAATAAATATTTTCGTGTAAACAATGTGTATATCTTAATATGTTATCGATAATTCAGTTTCGTGTTAAAACCAAAATGTATAGATAATAAATTATCTCTCTTCTATAGTAATTTCAATCGTTTTACAGCAGTACCATCATCTTTAAAGAGAGAAAATAATTACGTGATCAACCAGGGGGTATACATGATTGATGCAGTGGTATTAAAGTTTAAAAGTATGTCAAATGTGCATGCATTCTACTCTTCTTTACTATCTTAAACATAAACTATAAAAAGCACGTGAACACATCCCTTGCGTTACCCGTTATTAGATAACATCTGAGTACGTGACTCTTTCCGTAGTAAGGAACTTGGTTAATCAGTTCTCTATAAAATACGTTATTTCTCGTAAAATGTCCCGATGAGCAGATAACAAGACATGTACTCCATGAAAAGTCAAGAATGCAGATATTTTATAAATATTTAAAATATTCATATTTTGCAATATGGTGAGACACCAGGAGCAGAGACCCACAAACGTTTGAAGCGTTAGGTTTTAACTTAAACTGCTTAAAGTCATGCAATATAACACGAATGTCTTACACACGAGTCAACATTTCTAGATTTTAAGCGCTTTTATATAGCATCGTAAAAGTTTAACCAATCAAATAACCCTGCCACGGTCAACGTATTACATATTAGTACACCCCATATATGGTCTACTCTCTGTGCCCTCTTCTGCATCTTGCTCGGTGCCCTGCTAGGTGCTATTCCAGTAGACATGTGTGACTTGTCTTTTTTCGGGGGCTGCGTTCTGTTTTGATCTTTGTTTAAGAATGTCTTATTTAATATGTGTTGACTGCCTTCATAGAAATATGCGGCTATATTTGACTATAATCTTTTTCTGTCATGGACCAAAGTCCAAGTGTGTATCAAATGGTAATAAGAAGATATGTTAAAGCCAGATTAACAGCATATAGATTACCATTATATCTACCAATTAACAAATTATTATTGCAAATTATGTCTGATTTCCATAGAAATACAATACAACTTATAAGGGATACAGAACAAACGTAAAAGCAGAAATTCTTTGTTAGGAGGAACACCACCCCATATCTCCTTGTTACTCGTTGAACATATATAATCAGAATTAACATGGACTTTTGGACAATTTCAAGTATTGTCATAATCTCAATTTAGTTTAATAATTTTTATTGTATAAATATACACACAATATACAATTTCACAACATAATCAAGTGTACATACAAAGTTGGCCAAAAGTTCTAACAACATTTTCGTGGGCCCTTTCCTGATGTTAATCAAAATTAAGTTTATATTATTTGAATGTAGTTGTGTGATATCAAATTCCTATGAAATTCAGCTTTAAGGAATCTTTCAGGAACTAATTTTAGGCTTTCTATACCAGGGGCCGGGGTAATCTGTAGGCTTCCAAATGACACGGTTGCAAGATATATTTAAACTGTTTTACGGTTTGCACCAACTATCTCCCTCATGCCCGGTCAACAAGAAAAACACTACACGATTTTAAAGGTAATATTGAATCACTCTTCGTTCACAATTTATTTCATTTCTCAAAATATACGTACTTATCCTGTTTTACTTAAGAGTGTTACCTTATGAGCTCTTAGTAACATAACATAAATTTGAGGTATTATTTTAGCAAGGATATATATGGTGGTCAAGTCCTCCAATATAGAAATCTGGATAAGGGGAAATCTCCCGCAGAAATGAAAACAACAATATCAAATGAAATTGAAGACTTGGTTTGATTGAGACTTGGAACGTTTCGTGTATACTTCCGCCTCAACAAAACATTTAAGTACCAGTATATACACAATCCATTTAACTTTAAACAAAATAGTAAAGCAGTTGATAAATTCATTAAATATCAGGAAAATAAACGGTCGTATATATTGTATTAAGTTTCATGGCAGGACTACCAGATTCTTTGGTACAAATGATGAAATAACTGAAACCATGTAATAAAGATTCCTTCAACATATGTAATAACTCTAAATAATATCTTTGTATTGACAATATTTTGAATTCAGGAGAATGTTCTGTGTGTTGTTGTATACACTGCTGGCCTTTGAAGTCCTATAAACACATATATGATTATCTTTGTGTTATGTTTTGAGAAATCTAGCTCTTTTAATGTTAAATATTGGCTGTTCTTTGCAAAAATAAACACACGCTTTTACTAACAAACTCCATGGGTTGTGTGCATTTTTAGATAAGGAAGAAAGGTAAAATGAAAAATGTGTTGTCTTCCTTTATAGAACTATGAAAATATTGATGAAAGCATCATTTACTGGTTTGAGACACTCAAAAACACAATAAGATAAACAGGGAATATTTCAGTTCTTTGAGTAAGCAATACAAGTTTGTTGGATACCTGTACATCTTTTCTATTAGCAACGAGTCATGGCAAGCTGGTATAAGAGACACTAAAACACAATTAAATAAATGTGGAATATTACAGTTTTTTAAGTAACAAACAAATTTTGCTGGCCACGTGCACATCATTTCTATTAGCAACAAGAGTCAAAGTAAGTATGATAATTTGAGAATCAAATCAACTACTTTTTTGTCTATACATGTATCAATAAACATTAAATTTATTATGTAAGCTTATGCCGACATTATTATGGATTTGACTTCTAAATATTTTAGAAAAAAATGTTGAAAAAATATTGTTCATAGGTAATTATATAGTTCATATTCTTTACAAACCATTGTTGGCGTTCTGATATATTTCAACATTATAGATATTTGCAAGTCTTTTGTGAAAGTCAAATCATCAATGGCTTAAAAAAGATTGCCAATCTCTTTTTTAAACAGCATATGTTTCCACAGAGAATCGAACAGGATCACTAACAATATTCATTAAGTGACTCATTCCTGAAACCACCAAACATAGCGACACTCAGAAACTGCTGCTTAGAAGTAATATTCCTCTTAACCAGCATCTTGTCTGACAGAAATAAGGGCCCAACTTTTCTAAATGTATTGTAGACTGCCTCAGTGATTATATGATTATAAAACAGCTAAGAAGATGTGAAAGCCAACGTCTACAGACTTAAGGGCGCAATTTACAGTCTTCTAAATAAATATTGCAAAAAGAGCAGCAAGACCATCAAAATGAAGGGGAGATTTGAATGAGGTCTACTAACGATCTTAGATTGTATAGCCCACACAGACGATAGAAATTTCGGCTCATTAACCATTACTGTTAACAGGCAATAAAAAACCGCGGGCCATTGCAATCAGATATGTGTTTCTAGCAAACTATCTAGAAAAAGATACAAAGTTATATACTTCGTGTATGTCTGGAATAGGGAATTCGTGGCACCAGATACGCTTACAGCACGTGGATCTCGTGGAAATTGGATTCTTTGAATTCTGATATAACATGAATGCATTGATATCATCTGACACTGCATGTTTAGCAATGCATGTGTTCTACATGTTTAGTCTGGCATTTAGGTAGGTACAAGGTGTCTAACTGGCTGAATGATCTATATTTAGAATACAGTATAGCGTGTATAAGGTTAGAAGACAAGGGTTCCTTGGTGAAAATGATCGTTAATGGTCAATACCTTTATACATCAGTAGTTTTATTAGATATTTAAGGGCTTTTCAGGCAAGTCCAACAGCATTAACAACAACATAAACAGTTTACCCGCTTAAAAAAACAACATTGAACCAGATACAAAAAAACAAATGTTTTTTTTTTCTACCACAGATGGTATACCTTATAATTTATACCAAATTTTCCGTTAAGGTCCATTCTTGGTGACCAGTTATACTATATTTATTTTTTGTGCTAGAAGAAAACATATCAAACCCCATTGTGGCTGAGGGGATGCCTTTCAGGGTTGAGCATCCACCGTTTATCCCTGCGTAAATGTAAGAAGCGACTAAATGTGTTCGAATTACTAGAGTGTATACATCTCTTTCAGCAGGTGTGGTGGTTTTGACCCCTCGAGTTGTTTTAAGTTTGCAATACGCGATGTTAGCCAGAATCATCTTTCCTGCTTCGGCGCCATATGATATAAATTGTGTTTGTGCGCTCTAAAACCAAACCAAACCAAATGAAAAAACATATAAAAAGCAAAATTGGTCAATATATTTTAAACCACATAATACATAGGAACACTAATTATTTTGAGGTTAAAGTGCTAAGGTGCACTTGTTGATACAGCTACAAAGCTATGCTATAAGTACATCATACAAATGACATGGATGTAAATTGGTCTGACCTTAGTAACCTTGCAACTGAAAAAAAAGAACGTGAAACTCGTGTCAACTGTACGGATCATTTTCGTACTCGTCCTACAAATGTAACATATGTTATTATGATATGCACAGTAGACAGTTGTCATCCGATAAATAAAAACTCACATTAATTGATAACATCCGGTGTTTCTTTAAATAGAATCTTCATTGCCTAAAAATATTAGCTATTAAATTATAACTTGACATTGATAAATTTTCTTACCTGTTTTCCGGTACTTTATTGTTTACTAAACTTATTTGAGTCTCACGTTTCAAATTGTGAACACGTTTTTTCGCCATGATCTTTGATATATAAGTTCGATTGACAAAAAATTTAGTAGTCTGACAAATTTAAGAAACAGAGGTTTAGTAAGTGTTTTGTCGCAGATTTTAATTGAAAATATTTGAAAACGGAACCAACATCATCCATGGTTAAGTCAATGGCGTCACTATGTCAAACATGCCAAAAGAAAGAGACTTTATTATTAATATGATATAATTTCAGACATTCAACTTATGTCGCTTTAATAATAAAACATTCAACACTTCCTTTCAATGAAAATCAAAAGTATATGATGTATTTTTCTCGGAAACAAATGGGTGTATCTTACCATTCGGTAAAGAGTTGTAATGATTACTTGTCCCGTGAAGTCTGAAATATCAGGGAGAAAGAGTAAGAAGGGGACTGGAGACACAGTACAACTCCTTTTTTCAATAATCACGAGCACACTATAGAGTAGGCTGATTTTGCGCGGGAATGCACGTAATCAAGAGTAATGTAACAACGCCCCAAGATGCCTGAAGAGTGCAAACGGATTTGACAGATGTTGTGTGCCAGTAATTGAGATTTCAAGGACAGGACGTTATCTGTTACATGGCGTTATAAACCACTAAATCTAGTGAGCCTGATGAAAGTGATAGGTTGTTAATGCTTTATACAGCTCGAAAGAATATTCTCCGAGACGTAAACAACACCAGACGTCTAAGGGTGGATAATTATTTTTGTACACTCTCCGTCGACTTAGAAATGATATTAAGAACGTATGTCAAATACCTTGCATTTGTACCGACCAGAACACATTGTTATATAAAGCAAATAAATGTAAATATCAAACAATGTACCAATGCTACATTTAAAGTTAAACAGCTTCATTTGTGTTGTGTTATTATATGATAATCATTTGAAAGATACAGTTCAGTGTAGAAACCACCACAAGCAAATTCAAAGAATGACTAAGACTAGTGTTCATGTACCGCACTTTCTTCTTAGAAGTTTCAAGAAGTACAGTGAAAATACTTTACCACCGTAGAATAGATATGTACAAACTAAGCTAACACTACTCTCAATCATTTGCTAGAGATTTTATCAATGCACTGCAACATTTTCAATTTGCCGTTTTTGGTCGTTTTTGTGCTAGGAGCTTGGTATATGTCACATTTCACTGCCTTTCATGAACAGACTCAAACCGAGTCTAGACATTTAGGTATATACCTTGTTGCTATTGTTTGAAAGGGATCTCCCTTTGTCAGAAAACAATTCCAGCCCCCTGTTACAATTTCCCATCAATGATATTTAACTACGAATATATATATATATTTATAAAACGACTAACAACTGTCTATGTAGTTCGTTTAAGTGTCAAAACTTTGTATGTGACAGACTATGGTTATGTGTTTGCCAACTAACTTTATCATATCATCAAGATGTAACTATTCATCGCGTTACACCGGAAAATGCATACGTGTCTTAGCTGCACCGCCTAAACTTTACCACAACTGAAGTATGTAAAATCTAGACGAACAACTATGAAAAACGTGTTGTCTTGACTGTTACTTTATCAAAATATGCTCTTAGCAATTCGAAATGAGTTTAAAGTCTGTCAAAGAATTATTGAACCAAATGTTATTGATATCAAGCAAAGACATTCTTTCGTCGGAAAGAAACATTGTTCCATGTCTAGACAGTCATTATATTTCAATAAATGACGCTCCAAATGTGTTACTGTGCTTTGAACCTTCAGTGTTATGTGTTCTCTGGACGATGCCCTACTGCAATTTTTTTAAATATTTTTTGTTGCACGTGTGTATTTCATGTTTTTGATGGTGCCCTTTTGCTTTTGTTTTTTTTAGCTTATTAAGTAATTCTGTTAATTTTTTTTTCTATCGTTTTATAAAATTATGAATTTCAAAAGTAGTTCTCCTCCACATTGAGTTATGCTTTTGAAAATGTTCTTATATTTGGTAACTGAAAATTTAATGTTTCACAATATATGTATTAATATTCATTATCAGTCTTTGGGGCGTACGTGGTCAATTGCTTTGGATCCTTTCATGTGAAGAAGCCATTCAGCTAGCTTATAGAAAGTTGGATCCTCTCAGGTGCCAAAGTTTGCCTAATAAAACAATAGTTACGGAATGTCAATGGTTCTACTAAGGCGACCGCTCGTGTCTGAAATAAACACTGAAAAAATGTATCTGAGTAGAACCATCGACTAGCTGGATAGTTTTTTTTTTCACAAGAAAAAATTCAAAGTCTCAAGCATACACAGTTGCTAGATGCAAGTGATTCAAAGACAGAGAAAGACGTTAGCTAACCACTTGGCCCCGGAAAATCGGATACATTTGATGATATACCAAACTATGTCAACCAAGTACCAATCAATTAATTAATAAAGATACCAATTTTCCTGATAAATGATACAGAAATACTATTTGCACAACATAAATGCAGAAGGCAGAAGTGATGACAACAGTGTATGCATTGTATTGTATGACGGTGATAAGAACTACTTTATTCAATGACTGTAATGGAAACGGCTTTAATTAATGGTGTATCTGACACAGTGACACCTGACATTAATAGTACTGACTTCTGCATAAAGACATTCGCACAGTCCTCATTTCACAAATGTATGCCATTTTTCCAATGCAAGGTAAATGCGCAATGTATGTCAAATATATAACTGCCCTACTCTCTCTGATTCTATAACCACACCATATGTATAAATAACATTGACGATTATTAAAGTCTTTCTCGAATCTGTTACATTCAGAACTATGTTATTTTGATATATTGACTCCTTAAAGGCATTAAAATATAATTATTGATCAAAGTTTTCATAAAATACTTAACAAATTACTTTTCTCTTATTCTTTCTCGCGGTGAAGATACCTATAATTATAAAGCCAGTTCTATTTGCACCACTAATCCAAGGCCATGTTATCTTCAGTTTTTCAATAATAACACTTTTTGCCGAGACATGGTAGCGAGCAGACGACACAAGCGTTCAGTAAAAATACATCTTAAGATTGATCACAACCATTGCACTGCATGCCTCTTAACTTAAAAAATTCAAATACTACTATGAAAGTTAATGGTTAAACTATATTTAGTAGTTTATATGCTCTAAATGTTTTATACATATGTATGATATCGAATAAATGTTATGTTGACAATGCAGAGTTAAAAATAAAAAAAAGTGTCCCAGTTGAAAAACGGCCTAATTGTTACATGCATGTGCAGCCGTTGTTAATCTCTATCGAGTGCATTTTCGTGCACATTCGTATCTGCGCAGTATAATCATGCATTGCGCAATCATGAAATGTTTTAATTTCTGTATGTCATAGTGTTTGGTTGATATAAAGTTGTTGGAACCTATGTTTTAGTTGTCTTTTTGTTATTTTCTTCTCTTGTGGATTATAATATTCATAATAAGGAGTATATACACATACGTACTGGAAATAATAAGCATGAATGGTAAATTTTGTTTACCTTGTTGCTTGCTTATTTTAACATATTTTCATGTTTTGACATTTGGACTTTCAAAGTTTTGCATAAGATGTGTGCATTGTCGCGCACCTTGTATCCAACTGTGATATAAAACGACATTTAGTTAATAAAGAAATAGGAATAATCATTTTCAATTTACATAAAATGCAGAAAGTAATGTAAAATGCACCATTAATGAAATTAGGTCACACAAAATGGTGGAAAACCCTTTCATTTAATCAAGTAATAGCATAAACATGTAGTTTACAACTGTCTATGCTCAGATCCTTTACAAAAATGCAGACGAAGCATACCCGAAGAGAATAAAATAGATTTTTCATTTCAAAAGGATATCGGGGAAAAACAAAAAGTATTCTAAATGAAGCAGACATAAATGATAAATGCTAATGTAAGTGCAATTCAAGACACAGCCAGGCAAAGTTCGAAAGAATATTACTGTGAGTACTCAAATCTGTCTCAAATTTCAATCAAGAAGTAGACAAAAACATCAAACTGTCAGAAAGAGAAAAAATGTTATCACGGGAAGACTCATCTCAGTATTTGGATTACGTCATTCTAACATAATACGCGCTGTCTAGACACTGGGGGCAACCAAGGGGAAACTGCTACATTATTTTATGTGTGGGAATATGCGGTGAACAATCTCACAGTAGTTGCTTAACGAAAAATGCCATGAATAAATTACAGTCTTGTTGGATTGAGAATAGACTTAATAATAACATGAAAACATTAAAAGAACTTACACTTCTAGCTTCAAAAGACTAATGTGATTTTCAAAATCATTTTCGTGTAATTCGTCTTGTTATTTAACATGTGAATACAAACTAAGATAACAGATTGACACTATAAAATTTGAACTAATCACTATTATTAACTTGCTACACATGACCTCTTGATAATATATATGTCATAAAACAGTATAATGTCGTTATCGTCTGCTGTAACTGTGTGAAACTGTTGTAACACACGCAACAATAAATAATAAAGTGAAAGAAGTTGCAAAATTAAATGAAATTATTAACAGATAAAGTAGTTTATTATCTTGATATGATTTTATAAGTTATACACTTTTGTATAAGGCTTAACTACACATATAACATCAAAATATATCTATATTATTTTAAAATCAAATCGAGTTGAAATAGAAATAACATATTAGGATGCAACCTAAAAACTTAAAAGATAATCATTTTAAAATGTCTTTGATTTAAACAAGGAAATTGTCAGTTCCAGTAAACGAAGTCTCCATGTTTTAAAACCTTGTCTTAAATGATAATACCAAAGCAATTTAAAAAGAAATTTACATATATATTTGTGTGTGTTTTTTTTAAAAACAGTTTCTGAATTATTAATTTCAAACCTGAAATTTCTATAATACATTTGTAAATTTTGTAACCAAATGTGTTTTAAATAGAATTTAACAATCATATATTTTGTGTTGTTTGTACAAAAATATTCAGAAAAGCCTTCAAGTCATACAGTGTCATAACATGTATTAAGACTCTAAATTCTGAAGTGTCTAAACAATTGTGGATGTTTTAACCTAACCCTTTTTTTAAGGATTACATAAAATATCCCGTTGTTTTCATAATGAAATTAATCATTTTTCGTGCCAATTCCTGAATTATAAATCATATGAAGTGAAGTCACTTTACCTAATTTACAAGTAGTGTCCTTCCAATTTTGAATAAGTTTACATATAGATTACAATAAATCTATGCAGATTCTAAAATAAAACAATTTATTGTGTTTTACATCATTTCTGTCTAGACTTGAAATGCAATAAATTTTACAATCTAACTTTTGGATACCTAGTTGAATTTAAAATTATAATTATTAGGACCTACAGCCCTTTTTTCTGTAATATTTCCTCATCATTAACGTCATATATGTCTTAAAGAATCCAGAATATATGGCGTTATCTTATTAGTATTCTTAATTTTAAAAATCGTTTTAATTTGACGTCACTTGAAATCTAGATAATCGTGAACATATACACTTTTAAAGACTTTGTACAATTTATTTCTCGAATGTAAATTGCGTGTTTCAAAATTAAAATATCACCCTTTTAAACCCGGTAAATTTTATTTTTCTTTTGTCAAAAATTAGTATCATGCTGAAAGTTGGAAATAAAATACTTTTGCTATTGTTGTAGTTTAATTTGTTGCAATCAGACTTCAAAAATTTGTACAAAAACTTAAGAAAAAGACAGATCACAAATGATTTCCAAATTTAATTGAAATAATTTGTTTTAACTAATACGAAATAGGATCAATTGTTATTTCGGCAAAATTAAAAAATATATAGCATAATTATAAACACAAAATGAATTACTTTTACAATTTTTTAATATTTGTACCTGCCGTTTTAAATATTTAAGTGCATTTTGAATAACTTTCTTATATAATTAATGATGTAACAGGAAAAATGTGTCTTTATGTCATGTTTATAAAGCCAATGACTATATTTTGAACTGACAAATTCATTGAAATGATCGCTTTATTGACCTAATTAAATTTGTTTCAATTTCAATGAAAAATAATTATCAGTTTATTGACCTAATTAAATACGTTTTAATTGTAATGAAAAGAAATTACAGTCATCAATCAACTAATTTCTAAAAGTCGTGTCCTAAATGTCAAATTTAATGAAGTTTCACTTTATAAAAGGTTTATATTGTGATTGATAAAACTGCCTTAGAAAAATGCGTTTTATCTGTTTTATATACAGCTTTCGCAAAAACTAACAAACATTAATGCAAAAGTAAAAAAATGTGTTACATAGAAAATGGTGAATCTTTATTAACATAAACATACTTTTCATGAAAAAATGAACGAATTTTAAAAAATTTAAACTTTATTGATCACTGATAATTGAAAATAGTTTTGAAATATATATAATATTAATTAAAACATAGTAACAAAATTATCTAACTGGTCAGTTAATTTATATATAAAAACAATTTAAAAACATAGATTTTCACGATTGATTTATTGCTTTTTTTTTCGGTTGTAAATTAAAAAAAGAACATATATAAAAACTTTATATAAATACTTTTATACATGTTAAACTTTAGAAATTGATTGCAAACGTTTCATCAATTTTATTGAAAAAGAATAGAATAAAATTTATTTTCAATTATGCGCCTTTATAGGCATACAATCACATAATAATGATATTGTACAAGATGTTCATAACTAAATACATAACAATACTAAAGCTTAATTATGATTAGTAAAATACTTTGTAACAATTAGAAACTGTGTGTATGAGCATAGAGACTCGACAAAGTTAAAAAGTAATTCTAGAAAAAATATACTGTCTATATATTATATAAACAGTATATATTTTTTCTAGAAATACTTTTTACACTATCACAACACTGTGTCGAGTCTGTGTTAAATTAATAATAAATGTACGCTTATATTATGTATGAATTTCACGTTCATTATTCCTTGACTAGTACATTTTGTATAAAAAAAAGAAGCTCTAAATGATTGATCCTAGAATGCATTCATTGGCTGGTTATAATTAGAAATTTTTAAATCATTGATTTTTGAACAATTATCCCTATATTTCGGTTGATTTAGTTTAGATATATGTATATATATATATCAAATAAAACATAACTAAAAATGTTTTATTCACCTATTGTACTTACATTATACACCAAAACATAGATTTAAGTGAATTATTATGAAAAAGTACATTTTCTACGTCGAATTTGATGTCGGATATACATGCCATACCGTTTTGCAATGGTCATTTTGTTGTTGTTTTTGACATGCTGACAATGAAGATTAATATGAAGATGATAGATCTAACAGAACTTGTAACAAAATAAAAGATCCAGTAAAATATAATAGGAATTTTATGTTATTCTTTATATATGTAAAAAATTCTGTAAGTTGTACATTAACTAAAAATATAAGTATTACTTATGCCGAAGATAGAATAAAAAAATATTTGAATTTGGTTTCAATAAATTACATAATTTAGCAATAACAACAACAACAACAACAACAATAATAATTATAATAATAATAATAATAAAGTTTATAAAAAGACAACCAATAATTTAAATATTTCGCATCATCTTTCATGGAGATAAAGATAAATTAAATTGCTTGCTAAAGGGAAGCAACTCCTTTTTTCGTAAAAATGAAATAAGGTTTAATGTCATGGACAATATACGCAATATTTTTGGTCGTATTTCATAAAATCTCAGGATTTTAAATGTAAAAAAAAAAAAACATTTAAAACAAACAATCATGAATATGCTTTTTTATGCAAAATCTATTACCACAATTAACAATTAAAAATTAACCTGCAATTTGACCCGACGTTTTCAAAGTATCTTTGACGGACTGCAAGAAATCTAAACTGGAAAATTCACTTACAAAATCTGCTTAGAATTGATTGATATGACCAAGATTATAGATAAAATGTAAGTTTTACTCCTAAAGTTTTGAAACTACAAAATAAAAACTAAAGACCCCGGAATCATAATATTTGTCAGATGTTACTGTCACAATATGAAATCTTACTATCTTTCAAGAATTTATTAATATGGGTTGATAAATGCTCAATTTTGTGTGGTTCTTTCTAGTATATGTTCTCATATTGCCACGCTGCCAATTCATTTCAAGTAATATTTATTTTTACCTACCTTTTTGACAAAGATATTTTAATATAATGCATAGTTTTCAATATCTAAATGTTAATTTCATTTAAAATTTTAATAAAAACATTTTGCAAAACTGCTTGCAATTTTATGTATATAAGACACAATAATATTCCAATTTAAGTTCAATTTATAAATATAATAGTGGACGTGCATCATGTTCACCTTTGCAGACAAGCGGAAATTACGATATACTTTTTAAAGACATTCTTATCTTGTCTGTAAACTAAAAACATGAACTTACTTTTCATATTTCTAATTTTAAATAAGCATTGTGATCGTGCGAAAGGTCGTGCTGGGTCGAGCTGTGTCATTATCAAATTACCTTTGCTAGTAATTTTAAACATTTTCATATAGAAAAGTTATGAAAACAGAAAACTTATGATTTAATATGTATAGACAGATGACTTTAATGAATATTCCCGTTATCATTTTTACATTATTTGTATTTTAACAACTGAAATTATTTTCCGATTCATTTGTTATTTTTTATAAAGATTTCATACATAAATCTTAAAAAGAAATTATGCTTTACTGACGTTTCATAATCTAATAAGTGTGTTTTGTTTGTAAATATAAGATAAAATTAAGTAGACATGATTTTTTTTATTTAATGCATAATAAAAAGAACAATTGTATTTAAAACGTAAACTACTATAAGTCATTTATATATTTTTTATATATTTTCTGAAAGAAACATGTAAATTGAAATTATTTATTCATATAAAAATGTTTAAGTCTGAAGTTGAAATTATAAAGAATTAAATGTCATATTCTCTATTTGCGGTGCCTATGCCTGAATAAATAGTTGATAATTTTATGTTCTCACGGTCCACATGAACCTTTACAAAGGCATTTAACAAAGCATGACATAATGTTATTTTATGTTTCAAAGACATATGATATTTTAAATTTTCAAAGTTTGATGAAAGTTTAGGAGGAAAAATGCAATGTTTAATCTTAACTCATTGTAATGTTCCATGAATTAATTAATCAACACGTCTTTACAATAACGGAACAATCATCACAATAATATTTGTAAAGGTAATATAAGTAAAAATAATAGCTTTTAATTTATTAATAAAGATACATTTTGAATGAATTATTCTGCAACTCAACGAGGAAAAACACGTGTAAATTATATATTTTCAACTTTATTTTTACTCTTTCATTTTATGAAGTTTAAGTCAGAATTCATACAGAAATATACCGTGAGACAGTGTTAGTAAAGTAACATACAAATCATATACTCGTATTTTCAAGATACCACTTTCCACAAAAAATATTGCTACATTTCAGCATGTTTTTTATTTGATCACTTTGAAAACAATCTTAATAAATAAACAATATAACAAAATATGTTTCATAGAAAGGGAAACATGTTTCTCAGCATGCTAAAGATTAAGCCATCTTTGAATTTTTATGTAATATATTGTAAACGGCGACTTTGTTTTAAATCAGTAAACAGTTTTATAAGAAACATACCTTCAGGTAAGATTGTTAAGGACTTTGTTTCCAAATGTACATTGTATCTTATATTAACTTCCAAATAATAACTTTTAAAATTTCAACCATGGGCAAACGAATTCAAAGAAATAAGCCAGATGTATATAACAACAATCTAGAATTGTATAGCAACAAGATTTATAAGAAATTATTAATATAACAATATACGTAAAACAATTATTTTTTACAAACACGTAAAAGATATGTAAAAGAATAAAGTGATTGAAATCGAAATTATAAAAAAAGAAATAGCAGTGTTTTGTCCCGATTTCTCCTGTACTATAAGTATAAATATGTATAATGAAATTCAACCTTTTTAATTTAAAGACTAACTGTAAATTAAATAAGTTAACAAGTGTGCATTGGCATATCAAATTTTTAAACATCGGAAAACATAAGATTTGTGCACAAAAGAAAAATACATGTGCTTTCTACCTTCATATACATTTCAAGTTTCATTATTTTTTTGTATACAGTAGAATCCGACTAATAAAACTAAACATAATAATATTTTATTAAATACTACATGTACTAGGATTTTCTAATCAGAACATTGTTGTTACACAGTTCTGGCTTGTTTCTTTGAATTTGCTAAATTCTGTTTGAGTTTGAAACATTAAAAGTGGTCGGATACTGTATCATCAAGCTAGAATACTGGATTAACAATACTTTATATTAAAGAAAATTTAACATGATATATGCAAATTTTGTAGATTCAAGATGGAACGAAAGTATTTTGTCTATTTTCTTTTTCTTTTAAAAGGGATAATATATATTAAACTTTCTGCTTAGGATTTAGAATTATATGTAACATTTTTTTGAGACGATAAGGTGAAATAAACACTTCAGGTAAATGTCCATTAAATTCTAGTGACAAAAAGAAGAAAAAGAGTAATATTTTCGCCCCCAAAAAATGAGTATTTCGTGAAGATATATAATTGTAAGAAATGAAACGTGTTCAAATTTCTTTTTTTCCGAATTCATACGGAGAAAATGTTATCTTGAATTTACAAAACTGCTTTTTAAAGTTAATTTCTATCACTTTTCTATCATACAAACACCTTAAAAGATCATTTCTTTAGTTGAAAAGTGCTTTCTTCCGTGTTCTTATCATATATTATAATAAAGATGTTTATAAAAACAATTTACACTTCACTTTCACGTCTAACAAGTTTTCATATTCATAATTGCGGTTAATATTATTTGTACCGCAAATTAGATTCACCACCATTTATCTGTATCATTTATCGTTATGATGCATAAAATAACGCTTTTCCTTTCATTGAAAACATATCAATTTTATGTAAGTTTTCGAGTGGTACAAAAAACCAAAATATATAAAATAAATGATACATTCAAACCAAAATGTCGCAAATTTCCGCAATGCGCAAATGCGTCGTTTTTCCTACTTTTAAACAACGATATGCTCACCGTGGAAAATGCAAATAAGTGAAGAATTTAAGAATTTCTAAAACAATATGCTATTTATAATTCTAAGATTTGAAATATTTCAGAAACTAAACTGTATATAAATGTCTAACATTTTAAGAACGACACATATCCGCCATATGCGGTGATCCAATTTTTATTTCAAGCGAAGCATGCATCCATATTTACACGATATACATGCGTGTGATTAAAAAAGCATTTACAAGAATATTTCGAAATAAATCATGCCTTAACATGGGTATAAAATAATAAACTTACATGCGTCCTTTCGAATTTCTTCAAGGTGAACTGCGTCGACCCGTTCGGCAAACAAACACCGTCAGTTTCAGTGCAAACGCGCGCTCTGAAAGCAAAGGGAGATAATTCAAATGTATGCAGGCATCTCCTCATTACTATTCAGCTATTGGTGCCAATTATGTACATGCGTTTTCTAGCTCATTATTTTTCTTACAGTTACAAAATTTTGCATTGGCAATTAGATTTTATGCGAACAATGTAATAGACATATTATTATATTAGATTTTAACAGATTCACTTAAAATCCAAGCAAATACTTATATGCATAACGATTGATAATTATATCGTAGGTTCTGGTTTTTTGTTTGCTACGGTCAGACCTCCAAATTTGCACTTTAATTGGTCATACTGCAAATGTCCGAATTCGTCATTTGTCTACATGTACATGATGTTATATTTATTGATAGTACTTGAATGGTCTATAACTTCAAACATAGATGTTGGTGGCCGCTAAAGTTCATTATGTCATAATATTCTGTATATCTTTATACACATTAATAAATAATTTTGTTCCTTAATTAAGAAAGAACGATAAACCATTTGTAATATTCTGCGATGAATTTTGAACACTAAAAGAAAAAATTCAAAGAAAATCCACCTTTTATTTTTGGATAAAGTCAACCCATATACTAACTATTGACCGGAGCGGTGGTAAATATATATATATATATTCATGTTGAGGCCGTTCGGTGAATTGAAAACTTTTACCAGAAATTGTAAATATTTCTTTATATTTGAATGAAAAAATACGATAGATTTTTTAAAAATGTAGCTGATAAAACAATAAAAAAAGAATATTGAAATATGTTTAAAAATTTATTAACCTTTTGAATAAATTTTATGACTATCTTTATCTTTGTTGTATTTCATTTCATTTAAGAAACCGAATAGTTAATGCTCACGACAATATTTATTGAAAGCCCGAAATTTTATGGATAGTTTTTTAATTCATTCCTTGCTAGACAATTAACACATACACATTTCATATATGTATATTTCTAGTTTTCATAAATTTAACCATGACAATTAACTCCAATGGCCATTTGTGTCTCACCGCTGATTAAGAAATCGTGTTGGATACGTGGATTGACCGCCGAGGTATAACCAAACATTTGTTGAATTTACCGTAAAATTATTAAAATAGTAAACAGAAAAGCTACATAATTTTTCAATTTCAAAATGTCAATCAATTTTGTATTATTTTAAAAAAGATTCAAGAACAGCATATTTATCATATCTTTGATTAGTAATAAATTTATACCTTTCTTTACCTTTTCACGCGAGACACCTTATGCTATCTTTCTACAAATACTTTTATATTTATAATTTATACATTTAATTATTTACCAAAATTATACAGATTTCTGCTTTTTATACGGTTTGGTGTAAAAATGTTTTCATATGCATTTGCATATTGCAATCTAAGAAATTTATTTAAGTTCTTAATAATTTTAAATTCCCGCTTTCATATGGTGTAACTGTTAACGTTTACTTTAGACAGACACTTAAATGATACTTTAACTTTGGTCCCAACATTTTTACGTGCATTTTAAATTGTTAATGATATCATGATGATACTTTATGATATTATTTAAGGTACATTTACCTATGATATAAATATCATTGAACTAGAATTTAGCACAAAAAACTATCTAAAAATTATGCAATATTATATTTGCGATTTATATGTTAATTAATCACATTTTTAATGTATTAAAACATTAGTGCGACAACATTTATACGTATTATTATAAATGTAAGTTCTACCATTTATACCCTTAATAATAATTTAAGCAAAACTATACATTAAAAATTTCAGGATTTCAATAGCGATGCATGTTCTTTTTAACTATATCATTATATATATTAGACTGTTTTCGTATGTGAAGAATGCATTTATATTACTTTTATCGTTTGTTTTAAAAATATCATAAAATTTATCAAAATAAGCAAAACAGAAACAAATATCAACGATTAAAGGTAGCTTAAAGAAGATATCAATTGATTAAAACTGAAAATAAAGATTATAGCGCATGATCTGAAATATTTTTGATACAAAAAGTTAATGTCCAAAAAAGGTAAACCTTGTAAAAACACATCTTTTAACATTAGCATTTTAAATATCGTATTTTATAGTAAATGATATTATATAAGATAATAAAATCATGAATGTATAAACATACATATATCAATAGTTATTCGAGAAAACCGTTTATATAACATTGAATATTCTTATAAAAATATGTGACGATTATCAACTGTGTCAACAAGAAAATTAGAATTTTTTGTTGATTTATTCTGAAATTCTAATAGAACTTTTGCTGTATGATTTATTCTTAATAAATGAATATTTGTGTCTTTTGTTTAAATATATAATTTTTATATCATATTTATGTACATTGGCAATATTGTCGCCGATTTGTTGAACTTTGAATAGTAACTAGTATAGCAAATAATATTAATAATATATTTATTTTAACTGTAAAACAGTATGGTTCTTTTTAACGCGCCAGTTTTAATTAATATTGTAATTAGATATAACTTTCTAAAATACTGTATAAAACGTTATAACACTTAAGATTACGTAATATATGTCATTAAGTGTTCAACTGTTCAATGTATATTGTTTTATAATATTATATAATAATATCATTATTATCACCACCACAGATGGCACGTATTAAACGTTTTTTCACATTAACATATGCTTGAAAGGATAATTATTGTTTGGAAAGCTCCAATGTTTAGGTATACAATTGTTTTTAATTTTATGTATGTTTTTAATGAAAATAAATCAATCATGTAAATGTTGTAACATATTTTAGGTATATTAATTAAAATATATTACACATACTTATTTATTATTATAAGTTGGTGCTACTTTAAAATCAAGTGTAAAATCAAAATGTTTCAATAAAGTCATTACATATTCAATGTATTTATTTTTAAAATTGTTCATTTAAAATTGAAGATAAAGCAATATATTTTGTAGCCATCCTAATACTAATTTCAATGCACAACAATATTTGCTGAATACACAAACTATATCCAATGTAAATTATTTCAGGTTCTCATGCAATTTGATAATTTAATCGACATGAAATTGTAAATATTATATGTTATTTTAATTAATCCGACAAGTGCTGATATGTGGTGGGGTGTAATGTTTGGTTAGCCACAGACACACATCTATTACCTATATGCGGAGTTTTGTTACTCTGTAATTATTTTAATGTTAATACCTGTATTAACTTTGAGGTTAGAATGTTAATGTTGTATAATGGTTCTAGTTTTGTATTAATGTTGCTTTCAAAGGCTTGCACGACAATGTGTGATTCCAAAACGGTCCTTTCACTTCTTTACAAATGCAATTTAGATAGATTTATGTCTGAAATATAGTCTCAATATTCAAAATTATTCTTGATTATACTTATATAGATAATACTCTATATTTATTAAATATTGCTTGCTTAAAATAAACACGATTTAAAACATGAGCAAATCCTTGCTGCTGAAATTGTTTCACGACGCTATCTGTTTGAATCGTTTGAAGAGTTCGTTAGAAACTTTTAATGACACAATTAAATCTTGAGAATAAAGGACAATACATTGATATTTAGAAATGCCAAGTCTTACATTAATTAAAACTGTGAACATATTTTAGTGATATTTCTAAATTCAAAAGTTTTACCATTTTGAAAAAGTACGATTCGTTTTCAAAGAACTCGACGAGTATACAAATGAAAATATAAACATATACATTAATCTATATATAAATGGAAATATAACACTAAAATGTACATTCCCTTTTCAAAACAACTCATTACATTGTCATTTATTTTTCGCGATTTAGACATGATGCACCTGTTGTTGAAGAAACAAAACGAATTAAAATTAAATCCGAAACACGAAAATGCAGTCAAAAGATATAAATGAAGATAAGTTCAAATGTCATACGCCTTCCTTATACAGTAAAATAAATATGACTCATATCTTTTAAATTTATCCTAACATTTGTAAGAATATGTCTAACATTTTGATTTTAATAAAATGTGTTTGGTTTTAACGTCATTTTTTGTTTATATACTTTCATATGATACTGGTTTAAACATATTTTGTCCCGATTATAGATACTAATAAACAATAATACACATATAAATGAAATCATATATTCAAAGAAAGGGATAAGAACAACAGACAAATGCAGATTAAATTCTTCTCCTTTTTATTAATTAAATATATATAATGGGTTAAGTTATGTACCCATTAAATATTTTGAAATAACAGTAATATAAATATTTAAAAAAAATTAGAATAACCGATAGTAATAGTATCGAGCATAGCAAAGGACTTATAATGTATTGTTGAAGGTAAAGTCAAAGAAAAAATAAACATGTAAGCAAAACAGAGAGTAGGGACAAAATGTTGTTTCAAATGAATGAGATGAAGTATTTCATATGTTAATATCTATTTAATTGCATTGAAAATATCAACCATTAAAAGGTAAAATGTCTCCCGTTCGTTGCCTTTCCAAAATTTATTTGAGAATAATCAATATAAGGAGTCATCTAACTCTTTTGTGTAGTATGTCATATGTATACAATGTACATTTCTTTACAATAAAACGATATACATATACGTCCATAATTTACTGTACATCGGTGTATTCAGAAAAAATCAATATCCAAAAAGGCAAACATATGTATATATAAAATAAGTTGAATAAGGACTCTGACATTTAAAGTTTTTTAAAAAGGGTTTTCTTTAGACGTTCGTTAACACCAGTAATTGTGATATCATTACTTTACAATTGTTCACTGTTTTCTATCATATTTTTGTAATACTTCAAATGTAATTGTAAAAACTGTGAACATCTTATTTCACCATATCTAGATTTTCTAAAATGAAGGATCAAAATAATGTTCTTTTAACTTATATCATTCATTCTGTCTTTGATAAGTTTGAGCTCTTCATAACGTTCATTTCATCATACATAATTTACTTCTGTTGTTCTTTTTAAATTGGACTTTTTTAAATCCTACATTCAGTTTAAAATTTGTTTGTGGATAAAGGCATTTACTGTTTCCCAGTTGTTTTACATTGTACCAATTCATTTTTGTAAATCTTTAAAGGTAGAAAGAAAATGATTTCCATCTGCATATATCGACCTGTCTCGTGTCCAAATATTGTATTTAATAAGCTTTGAATAATATCTTTTCTTAAAGAAGGTACTAAACTTTTTTTTTATATATTCACCGTTTTTAAGAGAAAATGATCCCTTTTACATTTCCCGTTTGACAATTGTGTATTAATATTCAATGACATGCCAAAGTTGGTTATTTAGATAGATTTCCCCTTAGAAATATTGCTCAAAAACATGTCAGTGTGGTTAAAATACCGTATTGTATCTACCCCATAGTTTACGTTAAATTGAATTCTATTTCTATTTTAAGCAGACAGGTGCTCAGAAGATTTCATAAAATATTAAAAGTGTTTGAATAGCTGATTTTTATATATTAATATTTACATATAAACAACAACAGATCATATTGTGTAATATACCTTCATTTAATTTCAAATTGAATATAGCTCGATCTGATAAAATGTTTAATTTAACATTTAAAAACAGTACAATTATGTTGTTTTCATAACCGTATGGTCGTTTCGTCAAAGAGTTGTAACATACAATGTCTATGTATATAAATATACATGAATATTGTATGTAAACAGAATAAAATGTTCCGAAATGGATTGGGACTTGTCCAACTCGCTTTCTTTCATTCCACGTTTTCAGTTATCATTTCAATTATAATATAAATACTGATTTACAATCAACATACTTCAAATATATAGCTTTATAAACAGATGAATTTAATTACAGTGATTAAGTTCATCGCATTTAAAAGGTAAAAAAATTAAACTATTCTTGTATTAAATATATGCTAGTTTTTGTATTATAATTATGTATTGTTCATAATATATAGCATAATGATGTATTTACCTATATCAAATTTTATTCGGGATAAAGGGGACGTAAAATTAAAATATGATCTGTTCTTTTCATGTCCCTTTGCTATTTAAAAATGCATTGGCCTGTAAGTAATAAACAATTACCGTTATCTAGGATATTTTGTTAAAATAAGAAAAAAAACCTATATTATTTAAATACAACCTAAACGAGCAAAACATAACAGCTGATAATGATTAATTTTTTGAAAACATTTTTAAAATCCCATAATGTTTGGTAAAATATAAAAGACAGATATCTAAAATGATAAGCCGATATCCCTTTGTTATTTAAAGGGTCATCAGAGAAACAGTTGTCGGAGACAAAGGTCAAAGAAAAGACAAAATGGAACATAGAATAGTATCAATTTCAGAAACAATTATTTGTCAACCCTTAAATGATTTGTCGATATGATTTAGCTCGTGATATTAAAGTGTTGCTGAATGAATTCACATATTTACTCCAAAATTATTAATGACAGAGTAAACCTTATATTAACAACCCTCATGTTTAGATAACTAAAGCAAGAATACCCGTTTTTAGAATTTGAAAAATGACAATTTAAGAAATAAAACTTGAAAGCATTAGAAGTCCATACGGAAGAAGTATTAAGAAAAGATATACATGTACATTGTACTTATACTCATATTAGTACACCATGTGTCTAAAATTTGTACAGAGTTGTCCATTTTTAGACTTGGTGAATTTATAATGATAATTTAAGTATTAAGAAATCGATTAAAATACATCAAATTATAAAATTGCATTCTTCTAATACAAATACCATTGAGGACAATAAGGAAGTTAGTAGAGGTATAAGTCTAAAAATAATCATCCAAATTTATTTTTAAAAAATCAGTAGAAAACCACCATTCTATCAAAAAAGATTCAAGATATATGCATTCCATGCAAATTAAAGCAGAATCCATCGACTTCAATATATTAATTTTAAGCATCCTAGGGGTAACAGATTCCAGATGGGCTACAATGTTCACTATTTAGTAAAGACATACAATATTATAGACATTTGTCCTTAAAAGATAACTGATTTTGTCGTGAATGAAAGCTGCACTTGATATGATTTATTTACGTTTAAAATGCACAACAATACACGTTTAGAAAAAGTCATGTCCATTTAAGATATTTAGCGTGGTGATGGTAAAGAAAAATAAACTAAATCACCAAATACTGTTGATAAATGCAAAGGTCACACTAACTGAATTTTTCTTATTAAACTCAAAAATGATTTTAGAATACGATTGAACCATACAGTCGATGTTGTATAATCGCATTTTAAATAATTCTTTTTTTTGTGCTTAAAGTTTTTATTACATGCAAGAATCATTTATGACAATTGTATTTTATAATTTTGATAACAATTAGTGAATAAGGTACGTAATTTTCTTGGATACTTACACTTATTACATAATATAGAAAAATTCACCCATTTGAGATCATGTACCTTGTCATATATAGTAAAGGATGTATTTGATATTTTAAAATAAACTTTTCTAAGTTATAATGAATGTGCAACGGTATCCATGCTTTAAATCATTTGCCATTACAATACGTAAAAAGTGACAACCGAAAGCATATGAATTTCTATCGACATCGACTGTTTAAAGACGTCTGAATCCTATCAACCACAGTACCTAGGTAGAATATAAAGTCATTTTATGTATTTTTTGAAGTAGTATTTCATTTTTGAAAAAGCTATATGATAGATCTGCTCGAAAGGCAATACGATGATCAGATTAAGTATATTTGCTACAAATAATTAATTAATATCATTGGTGTACTTTTGTTCTTGGTTTTTCAGTACGATTTCTATTTTAGAAGAAAGATAGTGAAATTTGTCAGCCTAAAGACAAGGTAATTTTTTATGGTCAACATGTTTAAAACACAAAAGATATTTACCAGACTCAAAGTATTAATTTCATATAACTTAAGAATTTTAAACATATTTCCATACATTTTGGGACAAAACAAATATTACTTTATAAAAAGAGTATCTCAGATACAAATAAGCTGTTATATATGTTTATAGGTAGTTAAAGCTCTGTTAAATGTCAAAACAAAGAAATAATAATAGTTATTAAAATAACATTTTAAGACTTTAGGCCTTACAATCTTCACCTTGGTGCAATTTCAATTTTCAGACTTAAATGTACTGTATAAACAATAATTATTATTTCTAGCTATAACATAGCATTCTTTAAAAATTGATACTAGATTTACAGATGTCTCCCTACTTTTGCAGAAAATGATTAGTTCATTCTTTTGACAAAACACTGAATATGTCATAAATGAAATTTTTAATTCCAATATTTTCTTCATAATTTTATATCTTTCGAGTATCAAACTCAGTTCGTTAATTATTAATATATATTTGTATTTGTAAAAAGAAAAAGACATACTTAATTTCATATTTCACCAAAATTACTTTTTTGTTAAATGAAACATTAGGCACAATGTTGTCATTGGGACAGACGCACGTAAAGTGATCAAATGCTCGGTAAAATCAAAATTACACACAAAAAGTTTTAGGTATTTTTTAAAATCAATCATATATACTTCTGTACATTCGTTTTAAGGAAGACATGCTTGAAACTATCAATATACCGAGTTATAAGTAAAATAAAATTTAAGTAAGTTGTTCTTTAAAACTAAAGCCTTTCTAGACATGTCCAGATGAAATCATAAATCTTTCCCTCACAAAGTATAATTGCATTATTTATTTTATAATTCAATTCATGATATCTTTCCTTAACTTTTTCAAATTATTAAGGTGAATTCCATGTGAATATCATGTACACATTTTCCATATTCCCGCGACAACATAATATTTAATTACATTTATCAAATCTTAGATTTTATCTATATCCTGCTTATTGTGCATGTATTTATCAAGATACATTGATATACTGTACAAAAACACGAATTAACTAGCTTGTTTGTATTTATATTATGTGCAAGACATATGGTCAAATGTTTCTGAACAGAGATTGAACAATTTCAAACTATAGATATACATGTATATACTTTCAATATTGTTAATAAAGGGACAAAACAAATTTCTGAATTTCATTTGACTATCATATTATGTTTTTTTTCCATGTTTTGTTTTCAATGTAAAATGTGCTTTATAAAATAGACCATAAAATGTTGATTTGTTGCTTTTAAAATTGCTTCATAACACATACTCAGTTTAAATAAGTCTATAAGAAATGAAAAAATAATTTAAGATTTTATATTATACATGTATATCCTTGTTACATTTATCTATCTATAGATATATAAACATGTACATAAGAAAACTATTTGTTAAAGAATATTCATGAAATTCAAATATGCACATTCAAAATAACAAAGGTGAGCTGTAGAAGTCATAAATCTATTACAAAAGGCCTTGACAATATGATCTTATAGTTAGATAATAAAACAAATAAAGTGAGACCTCTTTTAATATACACAACATTTATAATTCATAAAATGTTAAAATCTTGTTCTTCAGAAATAGCCCATGACTCAAAAGTTCTATTTGAAAAAAACCCTGTAGTTAGGTTATTAGCCTGCTAGTGAAATTATTTCAAAAACTAAGAACTGACACTTCTCAAAGAAAATATGTAAGATCGAAAAACGACAAAGTATCAACAGAAAAATGTTGGTCATTTTTAAACAATAATCTAAATTTTAAAATGGTACTATATTTACTGTTGGTTTATTTTTATAAATACAATTAAAGTTAAATGAAATTGACAGCTCTAATCCTAATCATACTTGGTTCAAGATCCCATTAACAAATGCTCTTGAAGTACTTCCAGTGCTTTGATTTAATGCAAAGCATTTAGTTAGATTAAATTTTCGCCAAAATCTTATAAAACAACTTCAGTGATGGCCAGTTAATATGATGTGACAGAACATGCATATCTTCCTCGTTAGTGACCAAACTTTGTTTTCATTATCTTGAAAACAGCAATGCAAACATAAATATATAATTAAAGGTCTGTTTCTTTGTATCTGGTCATGACAAATAACTAGACCCTAAGCTTGTTTCTCTCTAATATTTCTTTAGAAATTAAAGTGGCTTTACTTTCGATCCAAAGTAAAACATCTTTTTAACTCATTACCTATTTTTTTTATGTTCTTTTCAACGACAAATAAATTCAATGGCTAGTTTGACAATTGTTGGCATTACCAAAGTTATTTTTTTTATAAAATAAATGTCTTGACCTACAGGAAGTTATCTTTGGAAAGTCAAGAAATATGATACTATTTTAAACATTTAAAGCGTAAAGATGAACAGACATTTTACAGCACATTTTTACCAGCATTACATTATACAAAACCTTCTTTTATATCAGCTGTATTATCCTGTATAATTAGGGAGATAAGGCACAGTTCAATTGCAAATAAGATCTTAAGTTTGTCACCATTTCTTATAGCACTTTTACAAAGTGCTTTCATTATAAAATCATGTATCATCTGATGTCTCCTTAACTTGTATTTCAATCTCGAAACTATCAGGGATTGGTGCTGGTATCACGCAGCATTTAAAGATCCTGTAACTCAATTCATTTTTCATGGTTTAATATCATAAATATAATGCTCAAATGAAGATTTACCAATATTATAAGTTGAAAAAGCTTTATTTGTAAAGATTTTACATTTCATGTAAATAAAGATAGGTAATTAGAAATTTATTTTTCATAAAGTCTAAGCCAAATTTTTCAATAAAAAATAAATGCATATATTTTGATGATTACTTATAGTAAGAAATAACATTTTCAGTACATATTTAACATATTCTTGGATGTTTGGAAATTGTTTTAGAATAATGATTAAATACATATATAAAATTTTACTTAAGTGTTGTTACATCCTAAATTACAGCATACAAAAGAGGACAAATATATTCAACCAATATTCATAATGCAATACTTATCCTTAAATTAAAAGAAAAACTCCAAAACATTCCGATGATTTGCAAGGAATTATTCTAAACTGAACACATTTTAGCAATCCGTATCCATAATTTATTTCAAGACTTCATTTTTTCTTCAAAAAATTGTTTTAGTATGTAAGTATTCTTTTGAAGGTAGTTATTACAAATCATAGTACTTTCATTAATAATATACTTTCATTTAATATGCACTCACTCTTTTTTATACCCTTTACACGTTTTTTTCTCATTTGGCAATCAAATACAAGGATTATCTTTATTCTTTCATATATTTTTGTCTGTTAAAAGAATCCTTAACATTTCCCTGCTGTAACCATGCATTCTTGGTTTTATCACCAAAATCTTTTTAACATGCCATAATAGTCTGTATATGTCGAATAATATCGTAAAAAACCCAAAGTCGCTCTTGCCTTCTGTAACACCTATTTTTCGTACATTTTTGTCATGTGAGAGGGCGTTATTTAAATGCTATCTCGTTATTTAAGACAGTACCACATGCTCACATGCTCATTACAATCCATAATTCGAGGGTAAGAACAATTGTAAGTAAAATGTACTTATAAGAATTGAAATTATATATTACATTTTGTATATATATTCCAGTATTTTTGTTAATATATCCCTACATTTGCCAAATGACTTGCCACATACATAATATCGTGTCTCTAAGGGGGCTTTATTCATAACAATTGATTATGTCATGATTTTGTAAAATCATTTGTTCCTTTTCTTGAAATTATTTCATAGACATGTACCATCTAACATCCTTGCTAAGTATTAATATCATTTCTGATGTATTTAAAGTGACTCTCATACATTTGAGTTTCTGTTTCATTGCAATAATTTCTTTCTTGTGTTTCACTGAAGTATTTCTGTAATTATTTGCTTTAAAACAGTCTTTTCTTTATGTCTTTTTTTGTCTGGGGTACTTCTCCCATATCAATGTTTTCCTCAAATGTACTTCTTTCATGTCAATGATTTCCGAAATATACTTTAAACATATCAATGCTTTTCTACCATATTTATTTAAAAAGTCTATAAAATACATGTTTAGTTTATGAAACTTTAGATTGTACTTGGTAACAACAGGGCGGAATGACGTCACCATAAGCACACGATTTATTCATAAAGACGGAGGTATGACGTACATCAAAGTACGCGACTAATCTTACACCGAAGGGGTGAAAAATTACATTTTCCAGCACCAGTGTAAACACATAAACATCCAATCTGATATTCAAGAAACAACATAATATTTCAAGTTTCTATATGATAGACCTTTCCAGTTTTAGCAATGAAACATGTAGCTACGTCTTTTCTGTTCATTACTAGGTCAACTGCAAACAAACAGTATCATAAACAGAACCGGGTGTTCTGTCAACCAATTACTTTGAGTTATCCCGGTGTAGCCACTGGACAGCTTAACAGCCAATTTGCATAGAACTGTAGACACTGGAAAAATTACATAAGTTACATATCATAATTGAATCACGTACCTTTTTATAATTATATTACTATGAAATACTATGATTTATCCTTGACCTATTAGTATATGTATGATTATATCATAGTTTAGGTAATATTTTAGTTGCTCTAATTATAACAAGTTATATTCCAAAAGTTCGATAAAGTAAATATCATTGTTTGTTATATTCCTGTTGTATATAACTGGTAATATTCTATAGTTCCATGTAGTATATATGATTGTCGGTTATCTGTAACATCCCTAATCCTCTTAACTAGATATTCCAGGTTCTTTTTCTTCCTTAAATACTTCGCAAAATGTCAAAACACTGAACTTTGCTTCACAATTTGTGCAGGTAAAAAGTTTAGTAAAATTCCAAACACAACAAAAATACACCAAACAAAACAGTCGCCAGGCTTTGATCATCTCTCCATTACAATGTCAACATAACAGCAAAGCCTTTGGACCTGGCCTGCACCTACAATTAATTATTGGATTATTGTTTAATTAACCGGTGGTATTTACGTAATTCTGGAAGTTTGTATAGTTGTATATTTTCTTTTGATTAATTATGTCAGAATTTTTTTATTTGTGAAATGTGTTATTGAGTCTGTTCAACGACAGTTTTTGTTAACACAATATAATACAACTTATTGTCCCTTTGCACCGGCGTGTGTCGTATTCTGCGATTAGAAATATATTTGTCTATTGGTATGCGTGTTCCTCCATAGTGGAATGGTACTCGACACTTTTCTTATTTATGTGACAAAGATTAAATCACTTTTCTGGTATGAGTTGATCTAATTCAACCATCCGTTCTTAGTGACTGTTATATTTTCCTATATTTGTTCCATTTGGAGCATAAAGCACGTCATAAACATTGTAAACTTGAATTTCAACGTCATACATTTTAACGTTGACACTGAAACGCATATACTCTTTTTGTATCTGTCACAGATACCAACTTAATCAGATTTTGGCAATGGTATAACCTTCTCTTATCATTTTCTATCGGTTTTGCATCAGTGAAACAATAAGTTTTTCCAGTATAATGCATTTCATCACTTTATCTTCGCTTATATCCTGACACAATTTTCTGTAACTTTTATATATGACTGAGCAATTCAAACATTACATTTGTTTATTTAACCTCAATTTTATTAAGATATTTAAAGTGCATTTGTTAAAATTGAAGCATAATATTATTTTACATTATTCTTCGATTCTGCGTAATCCAACTTTAAAGATATCAAAATATACAAGGGATATTATTCCATAACATTGCAGCGAACTTGTCAACGTATTTAACACAAAGCTGTAAAAAAGTTGTTATCCAGTATCAAACATTCTGCCATTATTGTTCCTTATATCATCCTTGAATACATGGCATTCATCTGTTTATTTTGTTTTTACCGTATGCCATGTATAACATGATTCTATTATTCTGAATTCTTCTCATGTAAAATAATCATCTTCCAAATAGTTCAGGCGTGATAGCTTATAAAAGATGGAACCGAGTGTTTGATACTGGATATACTGTAAAGAGTCCAAAAACGTTTCATATAACTTACTTTCAGACCTGCTTAATGCCAAATTGCTAGAATGGTCTTTAAAGCCATAACAATTTATGTTGACTAATAAATTTAAAACGTTTCGGTTGTTTGAAAATTAAGCGCAATTTTATTTTGTCTTACGTCATTGATGCTGTAGGAAACTTTATATAACCGTATAATGTCATTTTGGCAGCGTAAACGTCAGTGATATTTATAAACACATTGCGGCTTTATTGTTGTTGGAGTTACTTAAATTTATTCCATAACGTCTTTATGATATGAATATCTAATATTTTAATCTCAAACATAACAATATATTTTGAGATCATGAGACGCAGCTGCTTTCTTATCTATAGCTGTTACTATTTTTATCTCGTTACCAAACTGTGAATTGTATTTTAATTCTATTCATATATGTAAGGTTATTCTAAAAATATTCTCCAAACACCTGGGAGGCTATATTTAAGTAAAATAGTTTTTATATAAACCACTTATTTCAACATCATTCATCATATTTTCAGCGTTTATAAGTATCTTAATACCTGCATGTTCGGTGTTGACGAATTGTGCAAAGGAACTCCACTTAGGCCGAAAAGCCTGAAATACAAAGATCAGCTGGGTCACTTAATCCAATACACTATATATAAATTGTAAAACGTTTTTAATGCTGCTCTTAGTCCCGATTTAGTGAAAAGCGTAAAACACGCTTTTTAATTATGGATCGTTTCTTATTATTATTCTGGAAAAATTAATTGAGTTAATGATCTGAAATTTTTACATACTGCAGTACACGTTAATTGTGTAAACCTACATCTAAACATTTATCTCTAAAAATTGTGTCCAGTCCCTTTATCGCAAAAAAACTCAGTGGAGCCCTTTTAAGAAAAGAATATACTAGTATATCATTCTCTGATGAGACAGCCTAACACATTATTTTAGGTATGAAATACTTTTGTGAATGCAATCTTTCGTATGGTATGAGTTATACGAGCGTACCTACAATTTCTTTTAGAAGCAAGGAAGTCAAATAATAACTCTCTCAAATATCATATACGATTTACACAACCACCACAGCCATGATAAGCCAATCAATCCTGTCAAATTTAAATATATTTTTGTTTGCTTTTCAGTTTAAAACTAATACCACAAAAACTCCTCCCTGTGTTAAAGAAAGCAATTCTTAATATATTTATCGAATACATTGATGACTATGCAAAATGAGATATAAGTATACGATCTTTTATACCTGTAAAGAATTTAATTCTAATAATTAGCTTGGATTTGTCAAACTATACAATCATTAAGTGAACAGGTCAAACCTTACTTCATATCTTAACTTAAAATCAAGGACAACCACATTTGACAGTATTTACGTTCAAAATATTAAGCGATGAACTGTAAAATAATTTAGTTGTTTTATTCTTCATCATACATGGTGTTTGGAAAATGTATGATGAATTAAAAAGACAACTCTGTGGCGTGTCGTGAATTAAAAATAATCAGTGATAGATAATACAGACTCATTTAAATTGTGTCTGCGAATTTGCATTCATTGATCTTGGCGAAAAATCTCTCCTTTCAATAATTTCAGCAATTCACAGTTCGTAATTTGAGCTCTGACATATTAAAATGTTGGCATCGTTTTTCTGTAAGTTACGGATGTATGTTACAGGTTGTGCCAACTTTAGGTAAACCACCGATATGCCAAAATTGAGCGTTTTGTTTTGACACAATTAAGAATAACATTGTTTCATCACTCTTGAAATAAATATAAATATATATGAGATTAAAAGAACTTTGAAACGTTCATTGCAGCATTTTCTGATATTCGTCCACTTAAGAATAAAGAAACCTTAATATTTATAAATAAAGACTTATGAAATAAGAATATAAATAGAAAGGTTGATAAAATGCAAATATTGAAATATTAAGAGATCGACATTTTCCCATCCATCAGATATATTTCTAACAAAAATGTAATTTACAAATCAGTTGGGAAAATGCAAGGGTGCTTTGAAACCCAATTTTCGTAATCAAATAAAAGAAAAGTGTATAAATGAAAAACCTTTCCTTCGAGTAAAAGATTTTTTAAAAGGAACTTTAAAAAAGATGTAAGATTGTTGTAAAGGCAATGTTAATCTGCAGATTGACGAATGCTCTGCAAAGGTTTCACTGTATTTTTAACATACATACCGAGGAGCTAAAAAGAAAAATGGACAAGGAAATGGTTGCAAAACAGTATTTAAATTATTGCTTTTAAGAAATATTAAATAATTGTCTCATTTAAACATATTGAAATACAATCAACATATAACTTAATCATTTAATCAAGTATAAATGAAATGTAATAATTTCAAACTATACTCTTTCAAATTGTGGTCAACGTAAAAGAAATCTTGACTAAATGTTGATTTGGAGATTTAAGCAGAGTGAGAAATCATCATCTTTTAAAAGTATTACATTATAATTTAACAAATATAAAGCTGACAAGTGAATTGTGATTAACAAACAATATTGTGTTGTATTGTATCTTAATCATCTACTTGATATGATGTATTTGTAGTCCTTACCACGTGACCATGACTCGTTGCTAGGAAATGACTTTTGATGCATGGAACTTGACAGTTTAAATTGAAATAGAAAGGAAAACAAAATTGATCAACACCATTTTGAGGGTCTACCAATAGAATTGAGATTTAAAGAATCTAAAAAATAGATAAATATAGAATCCCTAAAGAAAGCCCAACACGGCAAAATTGAAAATGTTGCAGGCTCGGTTTGATTGAGCCTGTTCATGGACGGTACTGGAAAGTGCAAATTACCGTCCACGCCCCCTAGCACCGGCTTAAGCAGAATGGTTCTATTGCTTCTATTGTTCTATTAATGGTTCTAAGTTCCATTCGCTTTAACTTATATACTTATGCGTCACCATTACATTTAGTTCAATACCACGATACATATTGAAAAAGTTTTATGTTCTTATAAATCCACAATGAAAGTATTATTTAAACCATTTAAAATGTTTGAATAAAAGTTACTTTTTTACTCAAGAATGCATATAATCCTCTGATGCCGCGATTAACAGTAAAATAAATTTGGAAAAGGGAAAGTTATGGAAACAAAAATAAAAAAGAGAAACTTGCAGACCCAGTTTAATCGAGTCTGGTCATGAAAGTTTATTAAAGGTTCAACTTTTCTCATACTTCCTTGAGCTAAAACAAGGTAAGCCATTGTTTATGTTAAGGATAACGATCAGATAATGCAATACTATTTATATAATGGAAATTACTTACACAATGAGTGACCAAATAAAGATTCTTAGCTGTTGAAATAAATTAGAAAAGCTCTTTTCTAAATTGACTAAAGATGATATGTGCCGCATGCTGTTCGCAAACGCACTATGTTGGTTTTGTCGTGACGTGGCTCATATATACGTTATTTTGATTACACCACTATTGTAAAATTGTTGCCATACACATTTCAAACTGACAATCAATGGTCATACGGAAGAACAATATTTTTGAAACGTTTTCCTCTAGAACTCAGACATGGTTGTTCAAATTCTTCCTATAGAAATCATAGTGACAAAAATATAAGTATTATTATCCATAGGAATATTAACATAATTTACTCCTTCAAAGATTCAGAACCGAAAGCCACAAAAAACAGAATTTAGGATGAAAAAGGAATAAGATGCGAAAGGCATGAACTTTCAGATTGAAATGAAAATCAAGGGTAAATTCAAGCCAAGTCTACGACTCACTTATTAAATTCTTAAAATAGCCTTTGGCAATTCCTTTTTGATGAAAGTGAAGTCTGTGATGCTTCATTAAAACTAAATGGAAATAAAATTTGATATAGATGCAACACAATTTACTTTGATAGCAAAATATATGACACTTACCTACGTATGCCATAAAGATATTTTAAAAGTTTATTCTTGTCTGTGCAAATTTTAAGTAAATCTTATAATCAATACCCCTTATGCCTCAAAAAGGATTTCATTCTTATTTCTCAAAAGGTTTTAAGTTTTGATGTTCTTTTACAGGTTCCAGAAAATTACTCATTGGCCAATGACTTGGACCATATTTTGCTTCTGATGCTTCTGGCAATTAGTACATTTATAGCGATTTAGTATTTTGTATAGACGTTAAAATAGTACCTTATTACATTTTTCTACTTTATGACAATGATTTCAGATTCAGCTCTACTTTCCACAGATGATAAGCATCAAAAATGCTCAATACCCATGATCTTATGTTTATGTTATAAAACTCATCCCCTTTATAAAGAAGGAAAAACACGTTATTTGCTTCTCAGGCAAAATGGGCCTTTAATAGCTACAAACTAAATGGTTTAAATCTCAGCAAAGAAAGTTAGGTCGATTGTGACTCTTAACACAAAGACACAAAATGACTTTATGTTAATAATGGTTGGAAACCATTCTTGTTACATATTATTAATGCTTTAATGGCAAATATTTTATACAGCATTAACGGAAGTACCCTTATTACATCTAGTACAAAGTATACTTTTTATAAATATACAGCTGTAACTATTGTGTTACTTATTCAAAAGTGGGTCCACTCTCATATAAGCATATAATGATATACATATTATAGATAAATGTAGTGTTATTGTAATTATTACAGAGACTATTATAAAGTGTGGGGAGAGGAGCAGCTGGAGATGTGGTTAACCTCAAACCGACCAGAAACATAAAAGCAAAGCTAAGCAAAGTGATGCAAATCCATGTCTATCAAATAAATATCTGCGATGTTTTTCATCAGTCTAATTGATACAGACATCATCAGATGGTAAGTAGTAGAAAATTCAATTGAACTCCAACCAGTCATATATAGATTATATAATATAAACTACATATAATAGCAAAACCGCCTAAAATCACGTAACATAGCAATGTTCTCCATATATATAACAAAAATGACAGACAAATAATAATAATAATGATGATGATGATAATAATATAACATTCAATAATAATAATAATAATAATAATAATAATAATAATAATTAAAATAAAATAAATGAAAACTATAATTTATTCATACGTTACAACGGCTTCATAGACATAAATGTATGAAATATCAAGATAAAACATCATTATGCATTAGTAAGAAAGAAACATATTTGTATTATAAGTTCATATCCCACATTAAACAACCGTAACAACTCTACACTCTTGTTTTACGGGTACATCAAAAATAAAGCACGTTTAGCTGGACACCTTATTGTAGGGAAATGAATTCGGTTCAATAAAACACATATTGCCCGAGGTTTGTCATTCATTTGTGTCGCTACACTCATTTACATATATTCCTTCTTTATATGTCTTTCTTCTATATCATAACATTCTGAGGAATTCATTATATATTCAAAAATTGGGAAAAATAAAATGATGAAAGGCACACTAGCGTAGATTAAAGAAATAAATTATATATATTGATATTGTTTCTGTCGTAACTGTCACCATATATATTTGAAGTTAACTTAATAATAAACATATTTTGAGAAAGTAATTTGATAACAGTATTTCTTTTACATTATTGACATAATTCATTACTCTGAAAAGCAAGAACATATTTCATTTCAGAGAAAAAAAATGGATACTTTTACCCTAACCACGCTAAATATTTTAAATATACTCGTCCATCTTTCAATCTGGTTAAAACCATTTATCATTTTCAGGGAAATGTTTACATTATCGGCTGACTGAAAAGCGAACAGTGCTGGCAATGATCATAGAGCACCAACTTAAACGTCTGATCTTGGTCGGCACTGGTCCCACCGGCAGAATCATTTGACACCATCAGCTTAGAATTGATATGTCAATGCAAAATGTATTGTACTGGTTCTTCCAATGCACAGTGTCAACTGCATTACATTGAACATTGTCAATGTTATGATATGCATGTATGATATGCATGATATGCACCATTTAATACCAATGTATGTGAATAAAGATCATTGGAAAATAAATAATGAATTGTACAGAACCTTTAGTTGACCGTTACGTTAGCCAACCAATTCAAAAATGACCAAAATGGATAGATTTCTTATATAAAAAAAAACATTTTGAAGTAGCGTCATGCGAAAGACTTCTTATTACAAATATTTGATCTTTGTCGACCATTTTAATGACTCTTAACTAAAAATAATACAAGTACTTGCGGTTGAGCAAAGTAAATGCATTTACTTGTATTCTCTTCTGATTCATCAATTATCAATTATGAAAAATTTAGGTCAGCCAAAAATATGTTTGGCCAGACAGGAATTTGATGTATAATCTGACCAGATAAATTTTCAACCTCACCAGATGTTTGGCAAAATGTTTTACGCATACCTAGCAATACCACTATCAACTTTACAATCAGTTTTGTTATCAAATCTTGCGAAAACTTTCCATGTATGATCAGTCAAAATTATTCTCATCTATAAATATCATGTCATACGAAAATGTATGATTTAGTAAGAAATTGTTATATTCGCAAACTTGAAATAAAAACAAGAACATTAACTTGATGCTCCAACATCTAAAAAAGTAAAAGCCAAATGATTTAATTTTATGCCATTATCTATTTTTCTGCCGGTATCTTGGGATCACACCAAAAATACACAGACCTTTTGCTGTTATTAACAAAAATATGTTGTTTTTGAGATGTAACTGGTATATCATTCAAAACACGAACATATCAGTACGTTTATGCACCAAGACGCCTTTCTAGAATTAGATAAACTATGCTACGAACAAGTCAAAATAGACTTAGATGCCGGTGCATTTAGAACAGTTTCATATCAGATAGGCTTTGTTCAATTTTGATTAAAATGCATCAATTATATGTCTTCATAAATAAAAGAAAATACAAGATTTTTAAACATTTTATTTCCAGACATTTGTTTCAAATATACATAGTTTTGACTGTTTCAAATGTACATAGTTTTGACTGTTTCAAAAGTAATAGTTTTTGACTATCTTTTCTTAGATAATCATATACGAACCTTTGAGTGTTTCTTTCATAAAGCAACTGCTATAATTTCTAATTTTCCTTATATTTAAGCCCATTTCACATTGAAACTCGATGCCAAAATTTTTAAAATTACAAAGAATATATTTGTTTTTTTCACAAAGTATGTTATATATTTCTATTTATGATAATATGGTCAAGATGTAAAGCTAAATAAGTGAACTAGTTACACATTTCGAGTTTAAGTTTAAATGTCTTTGTGCATTTGTAGTCATTGAATAGTAACTACTCAATCTTTGAAATATCAACTGATATTATTGTTGTATTTTCTGCTCTGATGGTTACCAAATATCATTTCTCAAACATGATTTTCGTTTTAACCCATCCACCTCTGTAGACAAAACATTACACTTTCTTGCAATGAAAACAGCGGCTTTGTATTCATACACGTTTGAAGTTTTAACTTCGTTCACGTTGCAATTATACTAATAAAAGTAATGGGGGAGACATGGAGCCGGGAAATCTTTGACATTGTTTTTTAAAAGTTATTTCTTCACTGAGTCTATATTACTCATCCTTTATTTTCAAATGTTTTTACAATGAAATTGAGTTAGTGTTAATACATCAGATAATATAAAAACAAACAGTTACAATGGCAAATAAATTTCCATGAAAAATATTTGATTTTAAAATGTGTCTGCATTTCGATGAAAATAAATTTATTTATCATTTTAGGCATCATGACTTATTTCAACTTTTAAAGATAGTTTTTATGATATGTTGTTGTAAAGAAGTATCAAAAACAATTGTATATGTTCTATATAATAACAGTGAAATAGTTGAAAGTTGTTTTGAACTTTGCTATCACGGATGCGATCTAATGCAAGTCTGAAGCGCTGCATTTGGTACTTTGCTATCACATATTTGTTTTTAAGGTAAGATCACGAAAAACATCAATGCATTTTTCTTACAGACAGTGCTTTTTATTAAGGGGCGTTAATCTATTATCGACTGAAATCAAAACTGATTAGTCTTTGCCACCAGTAAAGAGCCACCAGTGCATTCTGACCAGGCTCTTGATATCCCCAAATATAATATAGGACAGTTTGAAAAATTAGTCTCGCTTCTCATTCTGTTTTGTTTGCTTGCAAAATATATACGAATGTGATATTCACAAAAATGAAATCTCAATGAAAGCACCGGATTTTTATAAAGTGTTTTACATTTAAATATCATGTCTATGTAATGCATAATACATTCAGAAGGTCTCCTAGAGTAATAGTGACCCAAAAAAGAGCCCGCAAACAACAAAATACCCAGGAGCCATCCGAAGGCAATATGAAATGTATGCCATGTTCATTCATTTATTTTGTTCGCCGACTTACGCATATATCTAAATAATTATTAAAATGTAGATTCACAGTATTGTTTCTACAATTATGTACACTGTAAAGTACATAATTTCAAAACTGAAATCAACAATTCAACAATGTCAATGGAGGCAATGGCATTGGACTATAGATACATTTAGAGCTGACTCTAATATGATTGTGACAGTATTACGTTTTGATTCTTTTCCTTTAAGTTTAGAATGAATTTATAATTTGTGAAACACATCTCGAAAAATAAATTAAAATTGCGTAAGTATAACTTACAGGAGACTTTGAATCATATGAAAGAGCAAATATGTTATGCTAAATTTTGACTATAAACGCGGGGCTTTTGGATTTCAAATCAAAGCGTTCGTGCTACTGGCTGCGTTATGTCACCAACTGTCATTTGAGTCACGAAATAATGCGTTTAGCTTGCAGTGAATATTTACATATTTTCAACGTAAAATTGCGGGAACTGTGCAGCTGTCATAAAATAATGCAATATGTGTGATATCGCTTCTTATAATATAACTGATTGTCTCATAATTACGACATGTAATCTATTATTCATTTATTCAACGGAAATGACGCATTGGACGGAAGTAGATGTAAGCATTATCAGGCGTGAATTATAATTCAAGAGTTCTTTCGATATAAATATAAACGTGTATCAATGAACCTCGTTACGTATCTCTACCTACACTTGAATGCTATACATGCGGAAACATCAAACAGTTTTGAAGTCACAGAATGGTGATCGATCAATACCCTGCCATTAAAATTCTTTTCGTGTTTAAGACATTTCCTTACAATATAGATTTCCTTGACGATGATTTCATACCAGTTATAAATTATGCGATGAAATGCATCTCTTTTTCTTTACAATTTATGTCATTTACTTTATTCCAGCTATACTGATGTATCTGATATGATACAAGAAAACAATCTACATTAAAAAGTCAAAGTAAATGTTACGTTTAATAAACGTTATTTATATTTTTTCAATAATATAAATTAACATATAAATTTATGTAATTTAAGTGCTGTTTTTTGTTGTTGTTTTTGTTTTGTTGTTGTTGTTTTGTTGTTGTCTTTTAAAAGTTTGGTTTGATTTTGTCCTATAAATAAAATTTTCCAAATAAAGATATATTAGATATACTCCCCCTCTTTATTACTTTAATCAATTATCACAACGTTAATTTGTCTCTTGAACAAAGAATATATCTTGACAAAAAACTAACTCTTCTCTTGACAATTTAAGTAAAAAATGTCTTCATAAATTAAAATCGATTGAATAAGGAGTCCAATTAAACCTTGGAGTAAGATACCAAGTGAAACAATTAAAAACAACCATTTGGACATTGGCATAGTGGTATCATTTTGTATAGTTTTACCATTGAAATCTAAAACAAGTACATTTTTGTAACGGATTTATGTACAATGTTGTTTCCAACTTTTTCCCTTTTAAGGGCATGTAAAGGCGAATGATTTGTATGTATGATTTTTATATTTCATAAAAAAATGAGTCGGAATGGTTGGCTGGTTTAAAATAAAGTTTAAATATAACCTAAGATAACTATCATTTGATCTTGAGAATATTTTATCAATATCGTGCTTGTATTTACTTATGCTTTATGTCACGTGATTTCGTTTTTAATAAAATGATAAAGCGCGGTATTTCGTTGCTGCCTCGTTTGACATTGGTAAGATGAGGTGTCGTTCTAGGATATATTTTATCTTAAATACACATGTCAGAGGCTTATCATAACCCTGTGAGTTAAATGGATATCACACAAAATGTTCGAAAAAGGTTTTGCTTGAAATCTTCATATTCAACTTAAAATTAAAATGTTGTCATTTCATATATGATTCTTTGTTGAACCAAAAAAGTGTTATTATATTGTACTTTATTTATATCAATGGCGTGGTATAGTTCAAAATGTTCACACATGTAAGTGTTACAAAATATGAAACATTTTTATAAATTTATAAATAGATTTACTTAGTAAGGATTCGCTTTTAGAATGTTTGAACTGTTGTATGAGTATTGCGAGTGTAAATTTAACATTACGAAATCCAAGTTAGATCAATAAAGGATATGTAATGAGGCTAAAAATAAAGTAATAAAGAACACCTCCTTTTAAAGTATACAAACAGTAATGTTTTTTGTTTGTTTTTCCGTTCGGTGAGAAATGGTAAGGTTGTTAAATATACACTGCAACATATACCATATACCATTGTAAATGTTAAAAGCAATGGCTACTGCATGGCTAGGTTTAATGGATGTTCAGTACAAGACAACGTAGAAGCTTCTTTCCAGGACTAGAACAATGAAATTTTACGAACTTGTACAATAAATCCGTCTTTATTCATGGACAATTATTGACCAACATTTTGTGTTTCGAGTAAACACATGATAATTGTTTTACATTTGAATGTAGATGACTTTTTTAATATACAAATAAATGATAAAAATAAAGTAATGAATACTTTGGTATGTAATAATAGTCAATTTATTATCTATTTCAAGATTTATATGAAACCATTGTTTTCGTTTACAGGAATAATGCACAAGCAGTGAAATAAATAAAACAAAACAAAATCAAGTGATTAAGTACTGAGAAATGTGAATACATTAAAACCGGCATTTCAGGAACTTACCACTGGAAACATATGTTCATCAAACATGGTGTTATTTCTATGTCACTTTTGATGAAACGAAACAAGTATTGTTTGAATTTGTTTCACATTTCGAGAAGACGAATTTCGCAAAGTCAATTTAGAATCCTTTTAGTGTTCAAAAAAAGTGTTGACAAAATGTGTCGGTGTGGGCGAATTTGTATTCATATGAATATATTTAATATTGTCTTTGAAATAACGATACTTTGTTTTCTAATCTTTGTAAACTATATGAAAAATGCGGACAAAGGCGTATGCATGATTCAATATTTGTTGGGAAACTACTATTCAATTATTAAGCAAAATAAAATTCCATTTAAAGTTGTTTTCAATTTAAATCAAAGTTTAATTTTTTGTTTAAGCATTAAGGTAAATGGGCGTGTATTCCTTTTCTAATACTAAAACATTGAGAATTAACGGGATATGTGGGAGTTAAAATAATCTTTGTTTTTGGTGGACAACACTGAATTACATGTTGACAACAGTTAGACACGGAAAACACACAATACTGTTTGGTTTCAATTCAACCGTTTCCTTACACAAGTAAAAATCTTGAATACTTCAAAGGGTTTCGAAAGGTCAGCTAGAATATTAAATATATAAAATTAATACACATTAAATTCATAAAGGCCTGTGAAACATGATGGTTTCTGTAACATCTAACTGAAGACTCAAACAATTATGGCCAATATTTGTTGATAAAGATTCATTTTTACAAAAAACTATGTTTTTAACTTAGTAAATGTGTGTTATAGAATGTATCGTTTTATAGAAAGTATTTTTGTAAGACATATTGTATTTATAAATAAAGATTACTTTTATGGTATTGCATATCAAAAAATAATATTTAATACAGTTTCATGCATTGCATGTACTGTTCTTATTATGATTTTTTTTATACAAATAGAATAGGAGCAATCATTTAAGGTATATTGTATACTTTCATATATCATTAAATCTAAAAATAGTGAATAGAATAATAAAATTCATAACGTTTTTCTGCATTTCATCACAAAGAAACGTATATTGATGTCTAAAAAAATATTTATTTTCGCTCAAAGGAAAAAGTTATTCGTTACTTCCACTAAGATGGAATATAAAAATTGTATAAAATGCACGTGATTTCCTCGTACAATACAATGATAAACCACAGATGCTGCACTTGCTGACAAAGCATAAGTTTGTTGTTAAAAGACAAGGATATCCTAATTGCTGTGGTTAACCAGGATCTGATCAAGAACACCACAACATGATAAGCACACCTTGTTACCGCTGTTGCAGCGTCAATAAATGATGTAATTATATGTGTTTTATTGATATTGATTAAGGAGGCAACCGGTGATTATGGGTATAGTGTAAGATCGGGTAATTTGCTGGTTACCTGATGCTCTGTTTCATGATGTTAATTACCCGCATGTAAATATAACCTTTTGAATCTCATTCAAAGTTAAAAATTGTAATTTATTATTGTATGCATAGATTTTGCCATGTTATAAGATATAAGAGTAAAAGTCCTAATAATATAATCATTGTTATGACAACAACGTATCAAACATTATAGAAATAAAGCAATCTTGTTTCTAAAATGAATTCAACATATATTTTCGCTTACATATAGTTTAAATATAATCTGCTTAAGGATTAATTGTATTGACAACTGATCAAATTATTGTTTGGCGATTTAAGTCTAAGAAAGATTCAAGACAATGCCAAGATTAGAAACGACAAACCATATCTCTTACTTACCTAACATGAAAATTAAAACCGATTCCGACATGGTGGGATTGAGATTGAGATTTGTGTACCATTCGAGGTACATTAAGACCACTAACTAAACAAAGATCATTCAATCTGTTTTACTAGAATATTCATTTTAAATGTGCAAAATGACCCTTAGCTGAAAAGCATTTAAACGCTTTTTACTCGACTTTGGCTAAGAATCGCACAACAATCGTTTTTCAGTTCAATTCTGTGTATATTTCTGTATCATCTTTTGCCCAATTTTCCATCTTAAATTCCCCAGGTAATCTGAATAAGAATTTTAATTTTATGCCTCAAGTCTTTTTGACCTTAGTTGAGATTCTGTCAAACCTTAAATGTCTTGCTGGTTTGATACTTATTATGTTTATCATGTATATATTATATAAATATATATCTATATGATAAATTCATACGATAAAATCAAAATCAGGTTCATTTCATGATCTGTTTGTATTTAAGAATAAACTACATTGAATTCGTCCACAAAATTACGATGAATTCGTCCACAGCATTACGACAAAGACAAATTAAAATAACTATGTTGGTGTAGCTCTTGAAAGGAAAGCAAAATCTGCTATATTTACACAGTACATCAATTGTTTTGTAGACCTTTTGTTAAAAGAAATGAGAAAACTTTAATGTGACATGAACATTTACAGTATCTTCCTACATAAAGATTTTTATATGTTTCATATGTGCGCGCACATATAGCGTGCATTATATGACGTGATATGCCTTAATTACAGTTATATTGAAATTCGTATCTCCGTTGATCTTTATCCGTAATAAACAAGAAGCGAGTGGCTTTAGTTGACAAGAAATATAGTAAATGTCTCTCTGTAACAGGACTGTTGCATCACTTTGTATGCAAACAAATTCCAATAAAGCTAGCAAATATTGATTGGTAATATCCCTATAGTCCGTTCTATTTATAGATCTAACAGGCACAGTCTCCGACGGATTCTAAGAGTCTATAACCTGGTGCTAAAGCTATATATAGTAATTTTTCTTTCTGTTTCTAAGCGACTGTAATGTTATCATTATTTCGCACGAAGATTTTCTCTTAATATGAGGAAAGGGCACGTAAATTTCGGTAATATTTTATTTATGTATGGAAGGAATGTGTAAAAAATGTCTGCTGTGACAATGTTTGTCGTCTGCAGCGAGAAAAATCAAAGGAAAACAGCCGTAAGTGATAAAATGCGAATGAAGGCCTAAACCATTTTTGCATTTGGTTCCTGGAATTTTGTAGAAGCTTTTCTTGTCAATTAAGTTGTGTTGGCTTCAGTCCTAGTAATAATAGCACTACTGGCAGACGACAATGGGTGTGAATATGAGAGACATATAAGGTAATCGATTTCCAGGGTCTTTTCTGCAATTTCTGGTCTTGATTTATTAAGTCTCTGTACATTGGCTTTCATTAGAAGAGCTGTTTTAGAGTTATGTTGCTTCCAGCATGTAGCCTTTTTTGACAACATGAACTTGTTGAAAGTAGAAGTAGGATAAATGTCTAAATATATGCATTGATATGTGCATACCTACATTTTAATATATATGATATTGTCTTGGAAAGGGGTTTTAAAACAGCTTTTGTTATAAGAAAATATAAACATATTAAATGTAACAGTATACCGCACATCGTTAACCTTTGTAACATAAGAGTATTTGGATGTACACGCACTAAACTGATGTGCTTATTAAATGAAAAGAACATCGACACATGCTTAGAATTGTTATTTATATCGAATTTGAGTCAAGAGTTGAACTAAAAAATTCTTCTTCAGGTTCTTTATTATAGAAACATTTTTCTTGCAAACGACAATACTTAGATATAGATTAATTATTTTCCAGTCTGCTTGATTAGCTTCTAATATTGTTTGAAATATGACCAATGCTCTTGTGAAGTTGTCAATTAAGGGAATGATCTTGCCAAAGGTTATAAGAAGGACAACAGACAAACATACCATGACGATCTGAGTCTATGATATTGCCAGAATTGAAAAACAAGGAATAACACTAGAATTGTCTGCGCCATAATGCCGTATAAATGGGAATCTTGCACACGTGTGACTCATCCAATGTGAGTTTTTTTTTTGCCAATACTGAAACGTTGTTTACCAAATGCTTTTTCGTCTCCCAGTGGGTATGGTAATTTTCTCTCTGTCTAAAATGGAAATTACCGAGTATCCCTTCTATAGAACATCATTTACATTAGGACATGTACACCTATCATGCTATTGGGGAGATAAAAGTTTAGTACAACTTCTGTTAAGAATAGGTAATATGCCTTTCTACAGAGAAACAATAAATTGTCTGGACGTCACAGGAGTGGGAACGGATAAATTTGACTGCTGATAAAACGAAATGTCTAGACAGGGCTGACACAAACATAAATAATCCAATTGCACAACCTGTGCTGCCATTAACCAATCAATTTAAAGTAGGGACCATTTTCGTCTGCTTTCGTACACACGTTTAAAGATAAAAGTTATAAATAATCGTTATTTGCGAGTTAAAATGGAGAATGATTTTTTTTTTACATTAAAGGATAAATAAAAGTTCAATATTATCAAATCTCATATTGTATGTTTATCATGTATAATAATCAAATCAAATCAAATAAAACAGTCAATAAAGCTACTTAAAGCCAATAAATAAAGTTTAATAAACCTAAACAGTTTGCATGTATGTACATGTACAAATAACTGGAAAGTTTATGAATTCACTTTGGAAACAGCAATTCAATATTTAAATCCGGATCGTTGAATTTTATCAAATTAAATTTTATGAATATTAATTGAAATGTATTGAGGATATAACAGAATGGTTTTCAAAATATCTACATATTAGTCTTTTTGTATGTATTTTGTACCAGCCTGTATTACGTCAAAAGTATTGCAAATACATTTAATTTTGTTGTGAATAATTTCATATCTTTCAGCGAGAAATATAAACATTCATACTTACATTTGTGTATTTACTGAAACAAGAAGTTTTTGTTCTCTTGGACTTTGCAACTAAAATAAATTCACATTAAATGTACTTTCTTTTCTTTATATAATGAAATCAATTTTTGCTTTTATTAAAATATGATCCTTACAATCTAACAATCGTTTTTCGACTTTTGCTTACATATACTGTCTTGTAATATATTTCGCATATATTTCTTTACAAATATCTCATTTACATAATATGTTATTTTTTTTTCTATGTCGATGTAACTTACACAAAATTCGAAAATACATGCTTTCTGACAATCTTATTGTCAAATATAAGTTCATCTCGTTTTATCTTAATATTTTGTGATAAAAGAAATGGAAAAAAAATATTACCAAATTACTGACAAAAATGGTAAACTTTCTTTTAAATAGTTTGATTTTTTTAATGTTTTTCTATCAAAAAGCTTTCATTGTTAACAAAAGAAGAAAAAAATTCTAAGTTGTCACTGAACAATGAATTTGATATGACAGATTGCCCAAGCATGGTTGATAAAGATAAAAAAAAACTGAGAAAAAAAATGTAACGGTTAAAGGGAGACAACTCAAACTCAAACGTATTCGTCTTTTTACTTCATACATTCGCCGTTTGTTAATCCTAAACTCAATCATATTAATTTCATTATTAGGAAGTTATATTTATACATTTTTACATAGTAATAGTAATATATGTATAGGAATGATATGGCAAAGAGTAATTAAACTTTATTTTTGCATAGCTCTTGACCATCTGATGTTTATTATAAGACCCAAGCCTAAGTTTTTGGGCTCGTCCTTCATCAGCATTATGGATATCAAGGTAAACAAGTTGCTAGTTCCACAATATTGAGCCTGATCAGACTGGGTATTTTTACGTATTAGTATTGTTACATATTGTAAACTTGCACGGGTATTTTAATAGATAACATCATTTGTTTTACTGATAATTATGTGTAGTTATATATTATTGTGTGGTATGTTGACCCCTCAAAACCTCCTTGGTGAGATATACTAGTGGTCAATCCCAGCAACACTGACCCCTCTACGGAGAAAAATATCACCTTAGACATTTGCTTCTAAAACTACTTTTACCTTGGACATTTCTTCTAATTGGCATGTTTTGCTCTGTCGTACTTGTTGATAGACAACATTTTTGATCGTATTTTCATGCAAAGTAAAAAAGTGTTGAAAATATTTTCTTATTAAAACACACACAAAAAACAAGTGGCAGTTACATGCATTTTTAAGTTTAAGTTAATTTCTGTCTTCAAAAGGAGCAAAAAGCGAAAGCATGTATCATGTATTTCTTGTGAATAGTTAACTTGTTTGAACAAACTTTATACGGCAATTATGTCCATACATTGAATCATTTTATTCACTAGCATATCAGAACAAATAAATTTCTTTGATCATCATACAATATATGCAGATTAACAAGTGATGAAAACATGAACCACCCTTGCACAAAAACATTTAACATTAACACAATAGTTATGAATATGGATTTATATTTTTTTCTTACTACGAGTATGATTCTTCCGTTTGAAAGTACATATACATATTCTATTCAATTTTTTATGAAAACAGATCCCATGAGCAAATAATTGCAGAAGGAGATCAAAAACGGTGGTTATTTTTATCAGTTATGGGATTGAGGCTAAAGTCAAAAGTAATATTACTTATGGACACAAACGTAAAGTTGTTTTTGTTTCATTTAAAGGTTGGATTAAAATATCTAATAATACATGGGAGAATATGAGAAAGTGTCCGAATCTTCAATTATAATAACATGTCCCTAGATTTGCAGAGAAATTATAAAAGCCGTTTCATTACCTCATATTTATGCTCATCTTACGTTTTCCCTATCAATTTGGACCGTGATAACTGTATTTTTCATATACGAAAATAAAAACAGAGCTTTGTGTATCTTATTTACTTTAGATTTAGAATGATAATACTATAATGAATTGATATAATCTAACATTTCAGTTTACTGAATTTCTGCAGTATGTACATGTTTTTCATATCTTTCCTATGTATATTTCAATTTGTGTAAAAATGATTTCATTTGATTGTACTGGTGACATACAGGTGTGTCTTCTTGTCCAGATATGTTATGTTATTGTTATATACTCAAACACATCTCACAATGATATTCATTTCATTTATTGACAAATCGGCATAATAAATGCATTTGACCATTTACAGATACTAATACATATGGTCAAGACATACAGTATACATAAAAGATACACAAAAAGCTACACATTTAATCTTTTTATAATAAATACGTAATCACCAAATATCAAACATTAAGAAAAATTTTAACTCACAAAGGAAATAAGTCCTACGAAGCAGCATTATTTTCAAGGGTTAAATTTCTCAATTTATAAGCTTCCGTTAAAAACTTTGCATTTTTTACAATATAGTTCTACGTTTTGATGACATAATATTAATGAACTTTTGGACTGAAGGCCAAGCATTATTTGCAAAATATTTCTGTCGTAGGTCATAATATTTATAACAGCATAATAAAAAATGGTACTCAGATTCAACCGATTGTGATGAACAAAGTTTACATATACGATTTTGTCTTTCAATGCCAGTATATCTACCTACTTCAATTTCGAGATTATGTGCTGATATTCTAAATTTAGTATTAAGCGCTCTTTGTTTACTATTAGTCAAAATATCTAGATATTTTTCATAACAAAAATCAATTTTAAATTGTTTATAGTATTCAAGTTTAGCTACATTACACAATGATAAACAATACTTTATCTTATAAAATATTTATTTAATTAAATTTATTTCATTATTTTTTTATTACTCGCTCATCACTTATTGTCCTTATTTAAAATATAAATTCATAAAGTATTACATAGAAATCTGGAATCAAAGTGATCCCTTGGAGCATTAATCACAACAAAATAACATGAAAATTGCAGACTCGGTTTGATTGAGTCTGTACATGAGGGATAATGAATAAGTGCAACATCCCTCACGTCCCCTAGCACCAGCTTGAGCGGTACTCAATTCTCAACACTTTGATAGTGCTGGCATAAATGATTCCGAAGGACCAGAAAAATTAAAAATGGTTTGCAGTGGCACTGTCCACTTTTTTGTGAGCGGGTAGGTAGATATTTTTTAATAATAAATAATATATGTAGTTTTTATTCAAATGTAAATAACCCATTGTTTATTAACACCTCAATGAAAAAATAAGAATCTGAATTTAACATGGTCCATTAAGTCATTAACAGAACATCGGCTGTACTGTGTAAAAAATCAGTTTCATTAGGAGGGAAAGACAACTGAGTTGAGGCATCATTTTCGATGGGTGAGCAGCACAACTGAAAACGAAAATATTTCAACTTTTGACTTTAATTATTTTATTTGACCTGTTGTGACTATCGATTTTTTATTAGATTTATTGATGTCACTTTGTCATGGTAAAAAAACGCATTTTTCATACTATATTTATAATAATATGAAGATGCCAATAGAAAAAGATAAACACAGCACCATCTATTAAATTTTTATAATATTAAATGCTATATTCCAACATTGATCGTTTAGTCTTTTTTTAGCCATCATGCTTTTATTAAAGTATAGTACTAAATAAACATGAACATCGTCAAATATCTTAAACAGAAAAAAACCACAACAGCTTAAAATTTATCAAAGTAAAACAGAATTTGCTTTATATGGCCGTGTCTTTTTATATACATGTATATATATTCTAGCAGCCAAACATTCGCAAGTAAGATGTAAAGTAACTTGTAATCAACAAGCATTTACTGCAAGTAATAGTTTGTAATGTCGATAACTTATACAAATCGTGAGCAGTATATTATAGAATAAAATTAATTCATTTCACTTTTGTTTACATAAAATTGTTAGCAGCATTTATATATTTACATATTTGTGACGTAAAGATTATTAAAGATTATTATATGCTTACAAATCAGTTATAAATAACAGAAGTTAATTTCATATGCCATGTATTTTTAAGGTAAAACATTTTCAGAAAAATATTTCAAATACAAAGGACATTGAATGAACAAATGTTGGTTTATTTCACTGTACATTTTGACAAGGAGCAAGCTTAATATTTAATTTCAGTCAGACATAAATAAATATTTATTCAAGTCACTTTAATATTGGACAAATTTTGTGTGATATCATAATAATATTGAAATAGAAGCTGATATTTTATGACTTTTTATTCCATTTTAAAAACGTTCAGGTAATTTAAACAAAAAGTAAATTCAGAATCTCAGTATTTGGAAAACTACTTTTATCAAGACTAACGAAATAGTGAAACCACATAACGATTTCAATGTAATCTAAACCAATTATTCTTACATTTTGATAAAAAAGGTATATACAAACAATCACTGATCAATAAAGGGCTTTAAGACAATCTGCTCGGAAATAATGTTGTGGAGAAGCCTATTGAAGTATTTGTTTTAATACTCAATCTCGCGCAATATTTATGTTAACAATTCATATATCATGTTATTATGTCTGATTCTGAAGCCTCATTTAATTGTATTATTACCTCATGTTGTCATGTTTGTATGATCTGAGTGAATAAATGAATAAATGAAAAAAAAACGAAAAATAATTTGAAGTTTTTGAATTACACAAAAAATCATGTTATTGACAAGTATATATACATAAAAAGTGGAAACTTCAAAAAGCAACAAATTAAATATAGCAGCTGTTGCTATTTTGAAGACAACAGTTTTTCAAACTCATTTATTACAATTGTAATCAACACATACGATTGTAATTGACATTTATCATTTCTTTGTTATATTAAACAGCGTTTCTAAATTTAATAAAATTGTATAATTTATAAAGATGAATACAAACTCTCATTGTTTATTGTATGAGTATATTTCTGTATCGTTTAATTAAGAGATCTATTTTGAAAATGTGTATAATTGCTTTATAAAAAGCTTAAATGTACATTATGCCTCAGATATAAAAAGAATTCTTTAGAAAGGTCAAGCATATGTTTAATAATGTTTTATTAAAGGATTTAAATAGTGAGTTAGATATTAAACAGATGAAGAATGTAGTGCTAAACATATAATAACGTGTCTTAATATCTAAAGGTAGCAAAAAGTAAACAAAAAAAATGGTTTTACTTCTATACAAAATACTAAATCACTATAATTATAACAATTGCCACATAGCAAAAAGAGCAAAAAATATAGTTCATCTGTATGGCCAATGTTGCACCTGTAACAAGGTAACAAAACTATAAAATAAAAATTGAGAGGTAAGAGCGGACTTTCATTTAATAATCAAGGAAACGTCTTCATAAGCTATATCATTTATTATTATTAATCTGTAAAATTCAGTAAGAAATAGGCTCAAACTACTATTTTACAGTCAAAACAAATATGCATGTAACCCATGACCAGCAAATTATCCAACGTCAATACAAAAATGACGTCACTCAAACTTCAAAGGTGCACTAATTCTACGTAATAACCGCAAGATACACGATCTTTCTGTCTCTACTTATCCCTTTTTCGTAGATTTTAACAAAACAATGTTTGTTGATTGAAGCTACCCTTAGAGATTGTTTTGAAAGTTCATGAGCTGAATATAATAAAAGTCCTTAATGCTTAACAAGGTATTATTTACCGTCCCTTTCGGATGTACTCTAACGACAATGGTTTTAACACTCAAAGACATAATTAAATATAATTTGTGAAATGGTCTTATCAATAAATAAATCTTGTAGTCAAAGATGATTAGATATATTTATGTCTGATATGTCTATATCGTGAAAACTGCAGAAAGTACTTAAATTTAAAGATGATACGCATGAAGTCAATGAATGTTTAAGACATTTCCGACACTGGTATCATCCATATATTCGTTTATCGTCTATCTTATATCATAAAACCGTTGCCATGTTTCTTGGTAGTTTCTGTGTGATTTGTTTTATTTTGTCACTTACTTTTAGTTTTTCCTTAACGCCGGTAAAGTAAGTCCAATTTGTTAAAAAAAATTTGATAATCAAAAATTGAAATCTACTCGTGTATTTCAAGAATTGCAAACATACAATAAATAATGTATGTGGGTATTCTGAGCGTTTATTGCAAGACTTATGAATAAATCAACATTGTTGACACTTTCTTGTATTTACGTGATCGCAAGCTCAGGTGATATTGTCGTGAAATATTACCTGTTAGAAATTTACTCATATATAAAATAATGTCGATAAATTAAAAGGTATTTTCATTAACTCCAAGATGTTACTAGAAAAATGTTACCCTACTTTAAAACGTGATAAACGTTAGCATTTATCGACAGAATATAAACATATATTTGGATAATTCATTTCAATTTACAGCGTATTCGTCCCCACTTAATTATATACATTGTACATTTAAATCATTATTTATTTCAAGGAATGATGTGAAAAACCCCTTATCATTAAGATGTTTTTTTTTTCAAGATAAATAATTGCATATCGTTTGATATACATGGAAACTAAATAAAAATAGTCAATATATATCTTTATTTTTCCTGAACAATTTATTTTCAAAAATATTCTGTCATAAACAATGAGTTTGACATGTAAAAGTTGCAAAATAAAACATCTTAATGGAATGTACATGTATTTTACCCCGATTTTGATAAAGAAAATATACTGTTTGTTAAAAGAAATCCGCTGGGGTAGTTTGTCAGGAAGGGACAGGAAACACTTTTCGAGATTTTTGTTCCATTTGATGTAGGTTTGGACTTGAGTACACAATTTCAAATGATTCGCTTATTTCATTTTTCTTAAACAAACATTTAAATTTTACAAAATTACCCACAAAAGGTCATTTATTAGATTGATTAAAGTATATTTCTTTATTATATTTAGCATACTTTAAGCACATTTTCCGTTTAAATAAAATCATGCATATTTGAATAAAAAATTAAATTGATTTGTATCAATCTTAATATATTTCAAACAGGAATCTTGTCATTTTCTACACATAATTTTATGAAAACTCCGAAAATATAAGTAAATAAACCATAGTATTCAAAAGACTTACTGAAGAAAACCTTCAAGAGTATGTGTTATTATGTCAAATTTAACCGCATCCCCTTATTCTTTTCAATACATATCAGTAATTTCATAATATCGTATTAATTTTGTTCTTTGTCGCAAATTGCAATAGTAGTTTTTCAGTATTTATTTTTTTTTACATAAATAGATATTTTGTCATTTTCTTTACTGATATAATGACAATTATATAACTTGAAGAATAGAATTTTGAGTAGCTCAAAATATTCAACAAGTAAATGATCGTGAAATGAGATGAAAATTCTTACCCGAATACGTCTTTTTGAATCATAGACATTTAAAACACCGAGGCCATGAATTATCACACGTATTTCTAGACTGATATGTCTAAATATGTCTAAAACCTCCCATCAAAAGAATTTTTTTCCTGCCTTGACAGAATCTATGTCATTGATAATTCCTGGTTTAATGTTGATCATTTTAGTTGTACAATTTGCCGACAAAATATTCTTATGTGGTTAGCAATAAATAGCTGCGGAAAATAGTTATCTCATAAACTTAATAATTATACACCACAAACTCATTTCACGCCCAATAAATATGTAATTGGCTTTAAAACCAGCTATATTGAGATGTTAATCAAACAGATAATCTTAACTTTGTCGTCAACATTTTTATGAAAAAGCTGATAAGTACTCACTTCGACATAAAATTTCTATGCCGTTTTGCTATTATGTTAATAAGGTCTCATTGTCTTTTAGTTCAAAATATAAGTATATGTGGCATAAACATGTATCAATGTATAATGTAAGCAACTGCTGTTTCAGATAAACTTATAATTTAAAGACACAAGTTAGCATGTTTCTTTCAAAAATATTGTAGCACATGGACGTTTTTAATAGAATTTAAGAAAAAGGCAGCATCAAAACTGAATCTTTTTATTTTTAAAACGCATTATGTCTACCTTTGCAATACATTTTTAAATTTAAAACAAGTATCAAAATAAAAAATGAAATATAATTTGGTCCACCCAATGTATTTAATAATTAGATTACTTCTTAATGATTTGACAGTTTTCGTTTTTAAAAGATCTTTTAAATCAATTAATTGCTAATTAAAAACATTTGTCAACAATACGTTCGATCCAAGTTTTTATAAAATGTTATTACAGTAAAATCCAATTTTTGTACTTTTGAAGGTACGTATATAAAAATATTCAACAATCGGGACTTTATTTCAAAAGTTTAGATATGATTCTCTGAAAGATATTTGTAAGTGAAAATAATTCATTAAAAAGTTGAATATTTTACACCTTATTCGAGTTAATATACCATAATTTATATTTTGTAGCATTTTAAGACACATTTAGGTTATTAATATTTACTTTTCTCAGGATAAAGATAAAGTGAAGTTTTGTGCGTTGGTATACACATGTACTATATGATATATAATTGTGCATAATGATATACATCTTCATGACTTATAAAACATTTTAAGAACAATTTTATACATCTACAAATGATTGTTAGTCAAATATCTGAAATTGGTGATAAGGACTACCTAAAATACACGAATGTAGTAATTTAGTTGGCGTTACGGAAATTATATTTTATGATGTAGACATCACATTCATTATATATACATGTTATGTTTATAATAGAATTAAATAAACTGTTGTTGTCAACTTAAACTATTGTTCATTTACCTGTTGTTGTTATTGTTGTTGAAGTTATTTGATAAGTTATTGTCATGTAAAATGTCATGTGACAAAAGAGTTTTTTATTCCATTTAAAAACGCCGAAAAACAAGCGATTCAACTGAAAATGATTCAAGTCTTTGTTTACCCTGAAAATGAACTGAAATAATACTTTGAATGCAAGTAACCTTATATAATTTAGCCGAAAAAGAATTAATTATTTTCAAATCAACATATAAACACCATCAGTCTGATTTAGGCTAATAAGCACCCCCATGATCTTACACAAAATATAATGATGGACATTGATTAAATTCATTGTTACATTGGTATAAGTAACAATGTTATATTAGTCTAATGATATTATTTATAATCTCTTATGTTCTTATATAGATATTTATAATTATTGGTAATGTAAAGATATACTTTCAGTGTGCAACATTATATTATAACATAATGTAACATAATGATACAAAATGTAACATAATGTAACAGAATGTAACATAATGCCTTGTGTCGAAAATGAAAGACTGTTAATTTACTACTTAAACTGAAAAAAATAGTATAAGAATATGTGAGTGAAAGTTATTTATTTTTCCATAGGAATGAATTAATATATATTACATGTAAACATAACAAGCTTATATGGCTCTGAAATACATATAAACTCGTTATCATGTTATCTCATACTGCTATTACAATGTTTGTTTATTTTCTTTTTTCATTTATATAACTAATCTCCATGCTTGGCAATATTTGAAAGTGAGATCTAAAATCATAAAAAATATCGTTCAGTGCACATTATGCTAGTAATAACACCTAAAGATACACTATGTTAATCTCTCGGTCAAATACTTTTATTACAGAAATTTATTGAAATCTAGGACTTTTTTTACAGATTATGTCTATTTTGATTAATTGAATTCACAAATAATATTTTTGGAAGCTTCATTCCCTCTTACAGGCAAAGTTAGTATGGTCTTTTCTTAAAAAAATAACTGCTTGTTTTTTTAATGACACTATGTATTCATATTGTGTTTACCTAAAGTGTGAAGAGTGTATTAGAAGATGTTTTGCTTCAATTTAAAACGGGCTTTTAAAGAAATTATTATAAAATTTGAGCAAAATATATATTTTAAGTTATGATACAAATAGCGCAAATGTTTACATTGTCAAGCAGGTATCTGGCATGAGGACTAAATTTTGTCGTTTTTCAGTAAAGAAAGTCACTAAATTTTCTTATTTCTAGATAACTTATTGCACCTGTTCGGTATAAATAAGAATGACAAAACCAATCCAAAGTGTACTCTATCACTTTATATCTTAAAGAAAGATATTTCTAATATGCCTCTTCTTTGTAAAATTTTAACTCTACATTTACTTGTCCTTTATATTCTTTGAAGATAACACGAAGCAAAAGAAAAATCTTTTTGTGATAACCATTGTACTTACAATAGTTAACATGCTTCTTATGTTTCATTTTATCAAATCAGGATAAAACAAACTGAAATTCTACTGAATAGATCAAATTACAATTTGAAAACTTTAAAATTTAAAGCAAGTTTTAGTTTTTGAATATGAAAGTTCAAAAGTCGATTTGTTTTCTATTCAATAGTTACACGACTATGAAGAATATGGATGTAAGTAATTAAATACGTAAATAACATAAGGCAGGATTCATCGACCTTGAGATATATGTCTATATTTATATCACGTATCTACAATATATCTTTATCTTAGATTTTTCAAATATCGCATCTTCATACTCCAACTATTCATTTCAGTATAATATAGATCATTCAGCCAATTCTATTTTGATAAAGATGTTCTAGAATGTTGGTTGTTATGACAACAAAAACATTTAATATTAAACTATCTAATTTTCTATTTCAATGGTACGATTGTAGTAAGAGATTCCAGTAAGAGAAATTGTTGTGTTTTTTTTTCTTCAAAATAAAACAAATTATCTTAATATATTATATCTATATTCCTGACTATTTTTGTCGGAACAGCTGGTTTGGAAACAACACGATAATGACAGAATACTTATAATAGTTAAGCGCATTACTGAATAAAAAATACGAAAACATAATACATGAATCAAAACCGCTTGATAGTTATAATATTAGGTTATAAGAATTACATTATCAACAAGTTAAAAATGATATATAATTCAGTTTTGACCTCATCATTATCATTCATACATACTTTATCATACTTGAATTCACCATAAATGGACATAATTTATTTTGAATTCAACATATATGTTAGAATAAACCTGTCCAGCTTCAAATATAAACGGAACTTCCTGTGTTTGGAGATTTTGTATTTACATCAATAAATATAATATTATATTTTTATTTGATATATATTTTACTAGATTCTATCGCAACTATCCTTTTCATTTAACCCCATTCAAAAAGTGTAAAATATTGCAACCATTTCTTTTAAAATTTTAAAAATAACTTTTCAGTATCCCAATAAATAGTTAAATTCTAACATAGATAAAAAAACTTGATTGGAGCACGGTATGAAAAATGGAATTTAGTTATATCGAATTATCATTCAGTTTAAAATGACAAATAACTTTTCATATACAAATAAGAAATATATATCATGATTAAAAGCTATCAAGTTTTCAAGCAGTTCATTTCTATAAAATACTTTTTAAAAACTCCGGCATCAATAAGTAGTGAAACTTTCGAGTATTTATTTATTGTTATTATTTTGTTATATAATGCCTCATTTAATACAGAATGAAATTTAAAATTCAAATTTTAATTGATTTGTAAACAAAACTTATTTTCAGCCTAAAAGATATATTCATAATAAGCGTAATAAATGCGCACTTTTGAATTCAATAGTATACCTTTATGCATAAAGTGACAGCGATCACATGTATTTCTTCCTAACTTTATTTATTTTGTGATATTGTCAACAGACAATCGGACACGCATTGCATACATGCAAATAACAAGTCTGTAAACATTATAAATATGTGCATAAGAAAATCTCGAAAGTATAAAAGAACAAAACCAAACGCGCAATATTGTCGCTAACGAAATTGCTATCAATTAAGTACGTAGAATATGAAAAAAGAAGAGAAATAATGGTGTTTTAAAAATAAATGTTCAATAACCAGGCACTCACCTTAGTGTTGTCTCTTTTGCAGCCGCCTGTGTTATGCGGTTCGACAAAGGATTGTTCTTTCTCAGTAACAAATTGAATTTTAGCCTGGGCAACTCTGCACAACAAATTTTATATATTCTTGCAAAACGTTATTGTGAAAACATTTTGAGCAATGGATATCATATAGCTTTCATTGTTATAAATAGGGACCTAAAATGGCCGGCAGCTACTAGTATGATCTAGTATGATTCTGAGTTGTGCATATGTCTAAATATATCTTAGACGTTTTTATCTTTCACCCGCATCCTAACATAAAATCAAATTCTTAATAATTTTTAGTTTCAATATGGTAAAGTTATTGTGTGCAATACAAGTAACTTTTACTTTTTTTCTGCACAATCTATGTACAACATAAAATTACTGTTTTCCATTGCATTTGTCCAGTAAAGATTAAAGCGCTTTGAATTTAACTATGCATCTTAAGAAACGTACGCAAACAATGTGCAGAGACATTTTGTCTGGTATTTCACGTGTCCTGGGAATACACAATTTATATGTCGGCATGACTCGATGCAGCAGTTTTTGTCACATATATGCACAGTCAATAAATATCATATGTTTTATAATTAAACTACTGTTAGCAACAACATTTTTTACAATATTTTATTATTATCAGCAGGATTGAAATTTAGATCTCTCGTTTTCGGCAGAGTTTTAATTTCAATTACGATCGATACAGAATGTTAATAAACAATTTTTCGCAAAATGTAATGCAACCATGGACAGTAAATCAATCAAAACATTCTATAAAACAATCTTTTAAAATAGTAACAGAGGTAATCCTTTGATTATTATGACGAATTTATAAGTTTGCTGTCGCGTTTCTGACACTTATTATTCCAATTACATTATTTGAATGATCGCGTCTGTTAAGACGGCACCAAAAAGAACATTCATGTCCTGTCGGGCGACCTTAAGACTTACATTATGATTCTATGAGTTTTATGTGCGTGTCATTGGCACACTCGTAGCGAATTAAATTACATGCATTCATTACGTAAAACATTCATATACGGTAGCTAGAATAATTTCAAATTTAAAGAAAAGTAAGGAAGTAAACTTGGATAAAACAAAATGACTTCAGTGTTACTCATTTACGTAAAAAGCTTTTCATATATACTAAAATAAGTTATAAGATCATAACGCACGAGCTTCATTATCCAAAAGCATGATAATTTCATATCAAAACACGAAAAACGTCTCGATAGCAGCACATGAAGACTTTTTCAGTTACAGAGTGTTGCATAAAAAGAAATTTACCATAAAAATAACAGTAAAGTAATGAATGCATTATGTTAATTCGGTTATGGGCTTTATTCTTACTTTCAAATCTCTCTTTCAGGTACACAGACTTGTTCGTTGGAGCTTGAAGGAGTTGGCAAATGAAGATGTTTTAAAAATTATTATTTCTTGTAAGTAGTTTAAGACATGAATAAATAGTTAAGTATTAAAGTACATAAACGACAGCTAATTCTAAATCAGGCTATTAATACCTCTATTCATTGCCGCTGTTTAATCTTTCTAAGCTTATTAGACATTATCTTATTTACTCGGTGAATTATATGATGTTCAGTAAAAGGGACATAATTCAGTGTTCAAATGGTATCACCAAACTTCTAGAATTACGCAGCGGACAATAAACTGCCACATTTTATTGCATCGTGACCCTAGATTGCCTACCACTTAGATATAGGATCCTCGACATTTTGATTAATTTCACTAGTTTAAACTTTCCCAAAATGTCAGACGATGAAAAAAAATCAAATTGTTAACCTAGCTACAACCTTGCATAGCATTATGTCTGCTATATGATAATCATGTCTGGAAAATCGGAAACCCAATCGTATAGATGTATTACTGCGCTGTTAGAAGATTATAACCACTTATTTAGAAATAGAATTTAAAAGTAGTTCCAACGCAGAAAGTTAGATCACGCCCAACTCGGTTTGCATAAAATTAACATATATATTAGAGATAGGAAATGTTTGACCTACGTTCGTCTGCAAAATGCATATATTAAACCCGGTTTTGAAGTTAAATCGACTTGGCATACGTAAAAGACATCTTCGTCAGCTATATTTAACATTTTATTTGATTACTCTGTGTGGTTTGTCCTTGTTCCCGATTTTCATGTTACCTTAATTTGTAGGCATGGCTTTACGCCTACATTAAAGACTAAATGAAAACAAAGCAAACGCTTCTACTTTCATAAAATGCAGATAAAAAAAAGTAAACGCAATGTAGAAATACCACAAAATTGTTCAAGACATAGCTAGTTGTATACTTTTTATATATTCAATGCATTAATTTGTCATAATATAATGCGACAATGTTTCGGCTGCAAATTTCTATACATACAAAGAAAAGCAATACTAAGTTATCGATCGTCAGCTTCGAAAAGTACCTTTATACTAAATGCAGTTTGCTTTCTTGTGAATGTATATACCGAAGTTCATCCTGGCTGCATGAAATATTTGGAATCTTCCCAGGGAAATAGACAGCAAACTATAAATTGTCTTTCTCACATTATCAAATGAGCAAAAAATAAATAGACGCTGGGTTTTCATTCGCCAATTAACTATTCGGAATGAAATTGTCAGTTGCGGTTTGCAAGCTTTCTCTTGGAAAAAATGGAATACAACCTGACAAGTAATGGCAATTTAAGTCCTTTCAGTATTTCTTTATTTCATTACATCCTCAGTGTAATATGGGAGATGAATGTGAAATAAAGTAAAACTAATTAAAATAACATTTACAACTTTGAAAAGGTACAGGTTCGGGATTTTTATTCAGTGTCCAATTTTCAGTCTGCACATAGCCTGACGCTGACGGTACATGATATCAAATTCATGCCATTAATTTAAAAAGAAAACACACATATCTAACCAATAAACATGCACAAAAAATAAAACATTCCCATTTAAAATTAATGCATACTGGATCTTGTTTTATACACAATATTACAAACTGTTGCTTATGTGAAATGTTCTTTAACTACTTGAATCTAAAATAAAATACATGTATGACTTAAGACATTAATAGCACAATCAAAGAAAGACTTACCATAGTATTTTTCTTTCTTATCCGTAAATGATTTGTTAATGATATGAAACATTTATCTTTTCTAAAATTCATATCTTCAAACTTGTGTTATAAGTTTTGTCAATAAAAATAAAAATATGGAAATTACAAAGGATTAAGAATCGTGAGATGAGACAAAACAAAAGTATACACTTTGAATGGATATATAAAGTTAAATACCACAAAAACTGGAGATAAGGCCCCATTTTCATTTTTTTTGTCTGTCCCATGGACCATCAAAATTGCTGGGTACTGCAGAAGTTATTATCGGCGTCTTTTGAATAAAATGCTCAAGAGTGCTTTACTCTCAAATTTTCATTGATTACCTATAATTTACGGAGAGTACTTATTTCCAGGCTTTACTCTTATGTGCTTCTATACATAAAGCTCATAATAAATCATATTATAACTTAGTTATGTAATCAACAGCTTTGTCCTTTCTGTAATATGTATATACAATGTCTTAATAGGCATGTGCAACAAAATTATTTGAAATGAAAATGGATGTATGGATAAAATAACTTTTCATATATAATGTATGGTCAGTTAGGGAACATATTCACAACTTTATCTGATCTTGTCGCATATGTTTGAAAACAAAAGGTAAACAAAAGATAATTGATAAACAGTGAGCAATTAAAAACATTGCTCAGATAAATGAATTTTGTCAATAGAAAGTGAAGAAAGTAATACGTATGTATAAATTTATGGACCAGTATAAGTATATTTAATGAGAATATTTAAAGTCAGTATTACACAAGTAAAATGCTTAGTAAGAAGAATGATACAATAAAATGATTATTTATTGATAATGTTTGTTTTTTAAACTAACCATTGGACCAATGAATGTAAGATATTGAAAACGTAATTGGTGAAATAGCGTTATTTTGAATTCAGTACTATGTTGCACTTATTCGAAAAATTCGAAAATATTGAAAACTTATATGCAAAACCAATTCTACAAATGCAATTATGTTATCAAAGCATTCACTTAATATCTTATAGTTTCCTTTTGAAGTATCGTTTCTTGAAAAATGACATGGCATCTGCTTAACCAACACTAAACGAAACTGAATTTTCGTCCCTTATCAATACCTCTCATCAATATATCATGTTGTGAAAACATCATAAAAACAGGGCCATTTAAATAAACTGTACATGTTAATATCTATTTAAATGGGTAAGTACTAAGGACGTGATTTCAAACTCATCCTCTTGTGAAAACTGTTATTAAATTTTAATAACTAAATACAATGTGCTCGTCTGATGTTTTGTTCACATTAAGGGAATGAATTGAAGGGTACCCGTATTTAAATGTTATAAATGCGACATATGATACACCTATATTCATTTGTGGTGTTACATAAACATATAGGAGAAAAAAATCAAAATCACTTTAAATGTTGCCAAATATAATGACAAGAAGCTTTTAGTCGTAAACATGCCAGAACCATTAAAAAGGTGACCAAACATACATGAGGCTGACAGTCCATTTGGCGTTCACTGCTATTAGTTGAAATTCTGAAATGGCATAGACATAAACACAAACATTTTATTCAATTTTAACAAGATGCTGGAGCCTATCAAGATATAATATATCAAGACTTTCATGATCTGAGACTATCGGCAAGCGAGATCGTCGGGGTTGTCTGTCTTGCACTATCGAAGCAAGGAAGTAACCATTTTATTACATTGTCATTGTGTTCCGTGGACAAAAAAAAACACGAAGTTAGACACTTTGGTCATTGTCTTTCGTTTTATTATCTATTTTATCTTTTGCGTTCTTGGAAGATGACTAAGCAAGTTTTATTCATATTCATATTGAAGAAATAAGTAAATGAGTACTTCAGTAATTGACGTAAACATTGTTTCAAAGTAACAAAATCACTGACATAAAATCGCTCCAAGCCTCTTATTTACTTATTTAATTAAACAATCAACCTCGAACGAGATATTTTAATAGTTTGAGATACCCTTTTATATTCACAATTCAAATGATTTTTTCATCTTTTTTTATATATAAAACATGACAAAATATACTTATTTTATCACTATATTTCTACCCCTTTACTACTGAAGTAAGGGATTTTTTCTTGCATGAAATTTCTCTGCATTAATATTTATAGTCTAAGGCTAAGTTAAAATTATTTTAATTTTTCACGTGACAAATTATATACATATCAGACAATTTTCTAATTAGTTGTTCTAAGTTGTTTTGTTAATGTGAATGGTGGGTACGAGAATTACATGCAAAGAGTACATAATATAAAATGATAGCTCAAAAATTTGTCGAGTGACCAAGTGTTTGATGACCGAACATAATGAAGGGAACATTGATGTATGAACGTCTTATCAACATTTCATTAGCAGTTTAATGTCATAAGCAAAGAACTTTTTGTCGCCATATTTTTTTACTTACTATTGAAAACTTAAGCTTTATGTCTTAGACGTTAATGATGATAAAATTGGGCATTATCGTACATGTAAGGTTGTTCATGAAGCGATTTGTCTGGTTTGCTGACATTAGGGCTCAATTATGACCCCCAGAAATCGATTTTCACACTAACAAACTCTGGAGAGATTTGTCTAGACTAGATCATTTTCTTTGTTTATGTTAATTGATTTTTGGAGGAGATTATTTTGCCAGGGGTACTGTCTAGACGGCAAATTTCAAAATGATGACTATACCATTTTGCAACTTGATTATTTTTTTCCTTGAAACTGTTTTGATGAGTAATTTCGTGACGTATTTTTTAAAGGATCCTCAGCAAACCGTTTTTTAAGTCATAAACAAATCATTTTTAAAGAAATAAATATTCGTTATTTTACATCCTTTATTGACAGTTATAGCACTTTGAGATATAATTAAGTAAGTCTTTAACAAAGTCTTTCAGCTGCAGGTTCTGTTATAAATGCTTTATAGAAACGATGGGTATTCAAATTTAATGTTGAATCATTTTCCAAATTCTACTAAGACTGCAAGAGCCATATGTACATTCTGTTTAACATCTTTCCTTATCTTCATCTACAAATTAAATTAACCGAATTTATCTTAAAAATAACATTTAATACCTAATAATGACTGTTATAACACTTATATAATCTCTAAGACTGAAATAAAGAAAAAGGAAAAAAATTAAGTAGCATGTACAGAGTTAAATCAGTATATGTGATTAAATGTTAAATTAAATACGTATGATATATAAATTACAAACGCAATATTTCAGTATTTGAATATTTTAACATTACTAGTGTAAACTATTTTTTCTTATTTTTTAATGCATAGAAGGTAAATAAAATCTTAAACGAGGATTTTGCCACGTAGTTACGCAATGTGGATAGTAATAGAAGAGTTAAAAGTATATTACAAATGCACTATCTGGTTTAAAAAAAATTACAAGTTGCAAAATTTTTATTGCATTCCTTTTAAGCTATGCCAAAGTTTCAAAATATTCATCTTCCTTAAAAGGAATATATATAGTTTGAAACAAAGATAAGACTGTGAAACAACAATTTGACATGAAATCAGTGCAAGAGATTCTGTGAATAATTCATATTGTTATCTTTATAAAATACTGACAAAATGTTAACTCAATTAAGATATACATTATGGCTATATTTTGGTCATTTCTTCTGAATATATTTTTCTCCAACTTAAATGGTATTTTCAATTTATTGTAGTTAAATCTTTGCATCTTTTCGTAGCAGAGCTGTGTGTCTTAATGTTTGAAGATGTATCTATTTGCTCTTATGTTATTTCGTAAGTCCAACATTGCTTTCAAGTCGGTTGATGCTTAAAGTTTCAGTATACCTGGTTTAATTATATTTTGTTTGACCACTCGTGTGGTTTCCAAAGACAGCACTTCAGAGTATGTTGCATGAATACCAATATACAAATATATAGTCACAGTTTTCTATCAATCTATTTCTATCAAAATTTTTCTTTTTCACGTTGTGTATGCTATGTAATGAAAGTCTTGAATTAAAGTAAGATGGTCCATAATGGAAGGTATGTAATGCCATAGAGAACTAAGTTGATAGAATTTAGTATCATACAGGGCAACAAACCCCTAAAGAATTATATGTGAATGTTGTTATTAAATGTTGATACATGTTCAATTGTTCATATCTCTTCCAGCTTATAATAAATTGTTGTAGATGAGAATATAACCAAATATCATATATTCATAATAAATAACTTAGAACTCCATCAACATTTTAGTTTCCAATAAATACTTTATAAGAATACCTAAATGATACATTTTTATTTTTATTTTTTAATACTTCCGCAAAATTTGCCGATGGTAGCCTAATCCACTTTAAAATATTTATTACACAAATTCATTTGTGCTTATCCTTGAATGGTTAGAATTTTGACCATTGTTTATAGTTGATATTTTTAAGAACTGACCTCGTGCTCACAAAGAAAGGATTTAGACCAAGCTCAAATGTTCCACTTCCATCAATCGTTATAGGCTCAAATATTATGTTCATTTACAAAGTGTGAATCGCTTATTTGAAATTAAACAAAACTCATTTTTGGATAATGGAATATATAGAAATAACAATACAACTTAAATTGTAAAGGGATAAAATTAAGATAAGGATCAAGTGAATATTTGGACCAACTTTAAAAAACTCTTATTTTGTAAAATAATTTGTAATGGTTTCTATCATAAATTTCATCATATTATGCTATTTGAAATCCACTTTTAAGTAAATATTAAAAGGTAAATCTTTGAGAATCACCAATTGAGAAATTTGGATCCTGATCTTTACGGACACATACCTGATGTCGCATTTTTGCTTAATACATTAAAGATATCGCCTGAAAACAAACGGAATAATTTGCTCCCAATAAATGAATTTTAATACTTATGTCCTGTTTATTTTTGACTTAACTACTTAAAATATAAAGGAAATTAGTTTATAATAAATGTATTAAGTATGTAATGCAATTTATAAACTCAGATTGATCAGAGTTACCATTTAACAAAAATGTGAGAAAAAAGGTTTTTATATGAACTTTTGTGGAATCGAAACTAACATCTTTTCGTGTGAAAGATGTACTAACTTATTATAAATGAAAATTTGACCGAATGTTTACGAGTATACATATATAATCTTTTTAAATCTATTCCTTTTAGTAATATTGAAGTTTAGTGTGTTAATATAATTTAAATAAGTATAATTTATCTGTTTACTTAATTTAATACCTTTCAAGTTATTTGATATCATAATTGTAAAGAACAATTAATCATCCCTGATTTAACTATTTAAATTTTTATTTCCAAGTATATATGTTTTACTTTAATCGAATGGTATAAGTTTCAATAGTCATAATAGTTTAATAGTAAGATAAATGTTGATTTTTCCTGATACTAAGTTTTTAAATGTTACGTATAATGTTTCATACATAGTGTAAAACTAAACTTTTTGATTTATACATGTATATAGTGTAAAACTAAACATATTTCAAAAACCGCGTAATTTTTCTTAAAATGTAAAAATACAAATATTTGATTAAGAAATATTGACAGGAACTGAATCACTTCATGATAATATCTTACAAATTTCTATGATTAAAAGAATAAACCATAAAAAATTAAGAATTATATTTATTGTTCAGTTAAAATATTTCAGTGTTTTTTTTTAATGTTCTGTTTTTATAACAGAGTCACATATTAAAATACTTATTTATATGTCGCCTGAATAAACGCGTAATAACATTGCGTTATTTTTAATGTTAAAAATATTTCCTCATTTTTTATAATATATTTTCAGTTGCATCGCTTTAACAACAAATACAATTGTTTTTTAATGAAGATATCGATCTACATTATCTGACCAAATGTTACCGTATGTTGAAATATATATATAAAAATGAAACAGATCAAATTTGATCTGTTTCATTTTTTTTAAATTAAGTTATTTATAGTATTGATCTATATATGGAAGAATGATGCAATTAAATGATACTTTTATTTCAAGAGGAATAAGTACACTTAGGTCAATTTTATCCTGATAGACTATTTTCATGTTTGACATGAAGTACATGTATATAAATCATGCTAATTACAAAGAAATAAAGTCATGAAATATTCAATATACACTAAGATTACAATTTATATGACTTGAAAGACAAGATAATCACTTTTTTCTTGTAATCATTAGTTACACAAACCTGTCCTTTAAAAAAAGATTAAATGAACAATATATTATTAAAATGTCAAAAATGAGTTAAACTGTTACTAATTCTTTTGTTAATACTAAGAATAAATTTTACTATGGTCCAAACTTCATTTGTTAAAAATTTTGAATTACCTTATTTATTTGAGCGCTTTATTTCCACACGTCTTTGGCAGTTTGTGTGTGTTATATCGTAACGGAACAGATCAGCGCCAAATTAATTTCATGCTTTTTCTAAAAAAAATCCAAGATACACAGTTTTACCTACATTGAAAACAAAATATATAAATACTATTATTTTATTGGCGATATGCATAAAGTTTATCATGAAATACTACAATATTATAAGATAATTAGTTTAAATAAGTACAACACAATGTCGTGTTTTTTATTTGACAGTAAAAAGGTAAAAAAAGAAATTTATACATGTATTTCAATTGTGAAGCAAAAATATTTATATGAGCAAATATATGACCATATTTTTTCTTAACAGACCAGTAAATATACAAGACACTTATTATATAGATTCGTTTTAAAATTAAATACAGGTTTATTTGAAAGCATGAACAAATAAATAATCTGATTTCTATGACTGGTTGATTTGTTTTGATAATTTATTATTTTCACTGCTAGATAAATTCAATAAATATGAACAATTGTTGCCTTTTTTTTTAATTGTAATAAATCTCATTCATCTTTCAACTATGAAAAACAATAAATAAACTGGCATGATTAAATAAAAAGATAATCCGTTTTAAAGTCAACAATTATACAGAAAAAGCAACATTTTACTTTGCGTCGTACTATTTTGAGTACACTGTCTTTTTAAAAAAAAAATCCTGTGCAAATGTATTTTAAGGTCATAGTGCATTATTGTTGTTTATCTACGTAAGTGTCGTTAGAAAATGTATACCATGTATAGAAATAATGAAGCAACTGAAGTGTTTTAAATTGTCAAATAAGTATACCAATAACATGTTTCAATTTCTTTTAAGTAATGATTGCACATTAGAATATCAATATATTGGTTAAAAGATATAATATAAATATATTGGTTACGATTATCACATGATAAAAGTTTTTGATTAAACTTTGAATAGCAAATATTATTTCTTTTAATTTTGTATAAATAAACTTGTTTAATGGCACGTTATATTTTAATCGTATGTAAAAGCTATGTAAACGAAACGTGACTTATGATCGCACATATGATAGCGCTGTAACATGCATAACGTTCTTTTGAATGTTCAAAAATAAAATAATCTTCTATATCAATCATATCAGAATGAGTCACATTCGCATTTTAAAAATATTAACAATTCTATTTCAAGGTGTGAAAGAAAATATATCTTTTTTGAAAACATTATAAGTTTGTAAATTGAATTGTCTCCCATACACTTGTAAGCAAGACCCGTAGACCACAATTTGAATAATAACTATCGTAAGATATCGTTTAAAATATAGATATATTCAATGTTATCAATAAACGTCATTACAGTTAAAATATTCCAATGATTTATGCATCTTACAGTTATATTCGTCTAGTATATTGAAGTATAAGTAAAATAAATCTTTGATTATTTATGTTTAATCGTCTTTTAAAAACGACCATTTAAACGCTGACAGTTTTATGACTAAATTGCTTTAACTAAAAATTAGTTTCTTCATGCTGCTCCTATTACGATGAAAATTAAGTATTTGAATTACATATTTTAACACATGTTATCTAGACATGTTCATGGAATTCCTTATGTTCTAAAATATAATGTTAACATAAGTGATCATGTTATTTATTGTTAATCTAGACATCTAATAACGCCATGACCAGACTTTAATTTTCGTTACCATTTAATTTTGATAAAGGAACCATTACAGACACCAGATGTAAACAATGTATAATCATTGAAGCAACATACTGCAGTTTCACAGACAACACGTTTTGTTTTATCATTTACTGTTGCTTTAGGTTTTTACAAGAATTACAATCATTTACAAGATAAAGTACTGGAATAGTTTTTAATTATAAATGCTATCATGTATATGGCATGAGTAACGTCATGTTTGAACATTGTTCCCATAGTCTGAAACTACAGGATTTGTTCACCTTACACCAGTTACATCTTGTTCTTTTCAGGTTGTCTTTGTCAAAGATGAGGCCCTATTATTAATACAAGTCGGTAAGATGGATTGTGCATCACATTGGAAAATATATTATTATCTAATAATTTGATAAAAATTTAAATTAACATTCTCGCCTGTTTAGAAACATTACTCGTGTTATTTAATATTTTACACTAGTGCATTTTAAATACATGTGTGTATTTTTCAACATATCTTTTTTATACCAAATAATACTATTTTAATGATTGGATATTTACGTAACTATTTTGTAAGTGTATGCTGTTATAATTTTACTATTTTAACATGCTTATACTTATTGCTGAATAAATAATTAAACTGTATAAATAATCAATCTTTTATTCTTTGACAACCCTTAGAGTTTTGTGTATTATATTATTTGTTTACTATCCGTACACAGTTAAACATTTTATATTTAAATCAGTATAGTTCATTTTTTAATCTTTATTTAAATAAAGTACCTTTTAATGTCTTTGAGGCAGAAATATTGGAACACACTTGGCCGATTTGACTAAAGGATCCCCATAGATTTAGATAAATGTATATTAAACATAAATTAGAAAATAGTACTATATTTTGTTGCGGTGGCGAAACACACATTCTATGCGTGTATCACCAAATGTTTTGCAAACCTTTAAATAAAAAATAATCTTTATCGCACAGGATAAAATAATTTTGACAAATTTGCTTTCAAATATTTAACCGTGAGCTCATATTCAATAAACATGGCTTGAAGAGTCATGTGTCTTTTGTGGTAATGTTGAAATAGGCAAGTGGACTCACTTATGACTATAAGAATGATTGTTGTTATATACGATGAAAATAAAATAAATTGTATTATAACATACCCGTGCCGCTTTGGAGACTCCGTAAAATGGTATTGCATGGCCGTGCATATATTTTGACCTGATGTCATTTGCGTTATGCAAACATAGTGTAATGGCGCGTTACACTATAGGCGCGTCAATAAAAAATGATTCTTTTTTTCACATTAAGCAGTCTTTATTTTGGTTATGTTATAAATATAATTTTATATTCGTGTAGGTTCATTGCTGAATTTATTGAACTCGTTGAATAAAATAATACAAAATGTATTATATGCTCGCATGGCCACTTGTTTACTAAGAAAAAATCAGGATCAGGATCAAGTGATCATGATTTTATTTTCATTGTTTTGTGTTACTAAAACAATCGTGTTTTGCTAGAACTAAATGGTTAATATTCAAAATGTAAAACATTGCTGATTTGCAAGGAAATCAAACTATTTTTGGATAAAATCAACAAATAACAAAACAAAAAAAAAATATTTGGATCAAAATGAGGATCAATTTTAGGATCAGGATCAATATTTGGATCAACTGTAAAATGACCGTATCTTGCAAAAACAACACTAAATTTATTCTTAAATTTCATAACTTACAAGTGCAAGTCCAGTTTTTTTTCAAATTTATATTAGATATAACAATGAAGAATATTAGAGTTTTTGAATTTGATCCTAATCTTGATCCTGATCCTGAAATATTTGTGTGCACGGGGCCAGAGACTTGCATAATATAATTTTATTCAACTCGTTCAATAAATTCAGTATTGAACTTACTTCAATATCCTCTAATTCTTCAATGTAAATGTCAGTCTTCAATTATTGGCACAAGGGATATTAGGTAATAAATAATAAAATTAAAAATTCATATAATATGCCTCATTCCTTCAACCTAGTTGTTCTATATTTTCGGACAATTTCACTTTAAAGAAACTTATTTGGGGCTATGTGGAAGCTCGTATGAGACATAAAGAAGGACGTGACTACATATATAATAATTTTTAACTCTTTGAGTTGTTGTTAAACAATGTATTTATTTCAATAACAGTAGTTGTGCATAGGTATACATTTCTTTCTGAAAAGACATCTATAAATTTTTGGTTGCCCCAAAAATTCAGCTGTGTCATGTTTGAATTGTATTTTTTGAACATCCCTCGTGGTGTCAAACATGAACTATCTTAAAACGGCGTATTCGTACACATTTTGTTTTCATAAAAAACAGTTTGGTCTAGGCAAATGATAAAATTGTCCACTCTCTCCACTTAATTCTCTTAAAGAGTTTTCTTTTATACCAATTGATGAAGCAAAGAACAATTGGAAAATATCTTTTAATGAAAAAACTTCAAATGTGGGTGTATAAATTTGTACAATGATTCCTAATGGTAACAGTACCTTATTAATGTTATAGAATACAATTCTTTAGTTGTCTTCGAAATTAAATAATTAATGAATGTGTTGCTTATGGTCATGATTCATTTTTACATTGCCTTTTAATGCATATTTACCGTCATGATCCTGCATATTGACTAAGAATGCCAAATTATATGTTGCATATGTTACACATCATTTGACTTTGCGTCATTTCCTTATTAATAACTCTGCCTGATGAAGACAAAATTTAAACTTGAGTTGACTTCTTTTTTTTCTATTAACGTGAAACTGAAATGAATACTTACAATTTTAAACTGGCTTACCTAAAATAATATCAAAGTACAGCATAATTGCTATCCAAGAATCTAAACTTTCAAGTGTAGTTTTCATCTCGGCTGGTAAAAACCAGAGATATCTCCAAACAAATGTTTTATCATATGAAGTCTATTTGCACATTTGTACTAAGAGAGTTATAAAAGTAAACAATGTGATCCAGGTGCTCACTTATCAAATGGTAAATGACTGTTCTCGTAATGCATTGTTCACATTTGGTGACCAAAAATGTGAATAAAATGTTCGTTTGTGGCAGTAAAGCACACATATGTTATTTCTATTATAAAATAAATATGTTTTGATCAGTCTTACGTTACCATAATATTTTTATTTATAACCCCAGTTTCACACATAGAAACTAAGTCAAAAGCAACAAAGTTTGTAACAGCTTTATAACGATGCTTTACAGCATGAAGAAGTATGATATGTGTGATTACACTAGGTAAAAGATCTGGCAAAAGGGTGATGCATAACAATTGCAGACTCGGTCTTATCGTGTCTGTTCATGAGGGATAATGGGATAATGGAAAATATCAACATCTCTTGCGTCCCCAATCACCGGCAGTCAGCTTACTATTTTTAACTTTAAGTAGACATCGTCACTGGCTTAAAAATAAATTATCAAAATATGGTGTTTAATTATTTGGTCATTTACTTAGGTCTAGCATCTTAATATTTGAACTAAGACATGAGCTATTCAGCTAATTATATGTATTGGAGAGAAATAGATTCTGACCAAGAACAATTTAGTTTTGGGCGTCGGAATAGTTTGACTGATTAAATTTTTATTCACCTTACATTTTATTTTCATTTCTTTTTTTTCCGCTGAGAGTTTAGTAATTCCTTGCAGAAATAATCATTGTATAAGGCGTCGGACAATCTTAATGATAATATTTAAAAACGACTTTGAAAAAGATTATGTTAGGGTAAAAATAAAAATGCAAGTTTTCATGAAATTAAAAAGTTTTTCAACTTTGAAATAGAATTAAATATGATATGTTTATATGCTTATGCTGTTGAGGTATGTACAAGAATCAAGTGGTATGACGTGAAGCGTTTCATCCTTGGTTTCAGCGACCTAAGGGGCTACAAACGTAACCATATCATCAATAATGACCACAACCACTTGAATTTTGTTATGTTGATGTTTAAATTTGTTAATTTCTGTAAGCATTAAGATAATGTTGCTTGAAGTTTCGAGTTCCAAAGTCACTTTATTGATGTAGTTAGTGCGGTATAAAAGAGACGGGCTCATATTTTAAGGTGTAGTCAAGTTACGATTCTATTCCGGTTTCCTACATTCAATCTTGTATGTTTAAAATTTTATAAAAAATCAAACAAACCATATTTTGTTAATTATTATTATTATATTATGTATTAATTGCGTATTCCATATAAAGATTCACTTCACATATATCTTGTTTATACAATACTTATTTAGAGAATTATTGTATGCTATCTCCAATTTCTATATGGCTTTCAAAATAACATAGCTTAAGTAGATGATAATCAAGCGGACTAGACAAGATCTTATATGAAGATATGATGGCTATTTTTAAAAGTTTGCAACTATTTCACAAGCTTGAAGAACGTGTTCAACAACTTCATGCTCTGTCCCTGGTGGGGAAATACTTAGTTTTAATATGTGTTAATAACCAAGAATTTGATCTACACAATAATAAGTTGCTTTGCAAGGTGAGTTTGCAAGGACCATTGTCTCAAATATCTAAAAAATCAAAACGAAAATAAATATTTTTAATTTATTTGAAAACTCCCCATTGTTTGTTTCAAAACCTTTGATTTATTCCTATAAGGCGTCCATTATTTGTCCTTGGCCATCCTTGATTACGTGTGAGTCACTCCATTGCCAGATCTGAAAATTTCATGGAATAATGAAATATTATTTAATAAGAAGTATTAATAAACTAGCTTTAAAGAAGCGTAAACAAATAGAAACATTTAAAAATCAAAAGCGACAACATGGTTAGTAAAAAATTCGGTATACTTACTTGAGCAAAACATGGGCAAAAATTGTATTAAAATTTGAAGATATGTATTGACCACACAATGGTTTAATATGGAACGCCTGGACTGTCTTATGTTAAGATTGAATGATATACCTGGTTAAATGTCTTTCTTTTGAGTCCGAGATACAAAATGCTGGGTTGAAATCCTAATGTGCTCAGTTATTGAAGTGCTATGTTGTGTGCTGACTGTATTTTATTCAGTCAAGTCAATGTATTGTCGGGTGCATAAGTCGTTACGTTCAGTTCTTAAAACAAACAGGCATGTGGAAACACAATTATGTTGAGTTAAAAAGATATGTTGTAGGGTGTTACAGTTATTATGTTCGGTTATAATAATATGCTGTTTGGTGCTCTTCTCATCATGTTCAACCATGAAAATAAACAGTTGAGTGGTACTATCATTTTGTTTGGTTGAGGCAGTGTATTATTGGGTGATACTTTTATTATTTTTCAGTTGCAATGACATGCTGTTGGGTGCTTTATTCCTTCTGTTCAGTCGTGAAATAGAACTGTTAAATGGTACAATCATTATCTTAAATGGTACTATCATTATCTTGTGTGCTGATTATATCTTCTTCAGTCAAGTCAATGTGTTATTCGGTGCAAAGGTCGTTATGTTTCAGTGGTTTTTTTGGTACTATCATTCTGTTCAGTTCAGATGATATACTGTTCGGTGTTGAGGTTATTATGTTCAATAGTGAACACAAACTGTTGTGTGATACCACAATTATGTTGGGTTCATTCGGATATTTTCGGGCAACAAGATGGGAGAGGTCACGTCGAGGCTAATGACCACTAAATTGCCAAAACAATTTTCTTCCCTGTAAATATTATCGGGGGGCTTAAGAACGTTATTTTCATAAATTGGACTTTTAAATACCCTATGGGTATTTATTAGTTAATTCATGACTATACTATACTGTTACAGTCATAATGGGTACAGTATATAGAAAACTTAAAATAGGGGTAAGGGTAGCCTGTTAAAGTCACACATGACCACCGTAAATAAAACTTAAAATTTATCTGTTTGGTAACCTATAAGAGTCACAAATGGACACAGCAAACGAAATTCAAAATATAAAACATCATATTCAAGTAAGGGAACCCTATTTGAGTCACACATGGCCACAGTATATGGAGCATATAAGTAAGGGTAGCCTATTAAAGTCACATATGGCCACAGCATATACAACTTAACATGTATTTGTTGGTAACCCATTTGAGTCACACATAACCACAACAAATGGAACATAATATTTAAGTAAGGGAAACCTATTTGAGTCACACATGGCCACAGTATATGGAACATTAAATATAAGTATATAGGTAGCGCAATAAAGTCACACATACCCACATTATGAATAACATTCTATATAAGTAAGGGAAACCTAATTGAGTCACACTAGGCCAAAATATATGGAACATTATGTTTTAAGTAAGGGAAACCTTTTTGAGTCACGCATAACTAAAGTATATGGAACATTATATATAAGTAAGGGTAGCCTCAAATACATTTCCCTGACTTAAACATTATGTCTAATATATTGTGGCCATATGTGACTAAATTAGGTTTCACTTACCTATATAGAATTTTCTTTATACTTTGGCCATGTTTGACTTTATTAGGCTACACTTACTTATATATAATGTTCCATTTACTGTGGTCATGTGTGTCTCAAATGGGGTTTCCATACTTATATTTAACGTTCTTTATACTGTGGCCATGTGTGACTCAAATAGGTAATTGTTTTGGCAATTTAGTGGTCATTAGCCTCGACGTGACCTATGGAAATTAGTTGCTCCCGCCCGCCATCTTGTTTGACGCAAAGAAATCCGAATGAACCCAACATAATTGTATGACCACTCAGCGCATTGTCAAATGACTTGTGCACCGAACAGTATATCATCTGAACTGAACATAATGACGGTATCACACCACAGTTTGTGTTCACTACTGAACATAATGACTTCTGCACCGAACAGAATATCATCTGAACTGAACATAATGACGGTATCACACCACAGTTTGTGTTCACTACTGAACATAATGACCTCTGCACCAAACAGGATATCATCTGAACTGAACATAATGACGGTATCACACCACAGTTTGTGTTCACTACTGACCATAATGACTTCTGCACCGAACAGAATATCATCTGAACTGAACATAATGACGGTATCACACCACAGTTTGTGTTCACTACTGACCATAATGACTTCTGCACCGAACAGAATATCATCTGAACTGAACATAATGACGGTATCACACCACAGTTTGTGTTCACTACTGAACATAATGACTTCTGCACCGAACAGAATATCATCTGAACTGAACATAATGACGGTATCACACAACAGTTTGTGTTCACTACTGACCATAATGACTTCTGCACCGAACAGTATATTATCTGAACTGAACATAATGACTTCTGCACCGAACAGAATATCATCTGAACTGAACATAATGACGGTATCACACAACAGTTTGTGTTCACTACTGACCGTAATGACTTCTGCACCGAACAGTATATTATCTGAACTGAACATAATGACTTCTGCACCGAACAGAATATCATCTGAACTGAACATAATGACGGTATCACACAACAGTTTGTGTTCACTACTGAACATAATGACTTCTGCACCGAACAGTATATTATCTGAACTGAACATAATGACTTCTGCACCGAACAGTATATCATCTGAACTGAACATAATGACCTCTGCACCGAACATTACATCATCTGAACTGAACATAATGACTTCTGCACCGAACAGAATATCATCTGAACTGAACATAATAACGGTATCACACAACATTTTGTGTTCACTACTTAACAGAATGACTTCTGCACCGAACAGTACATCATCTGAACTGAACATAATGATAGTACTATTCAACAGTTCTATTTCACGACTGAACAGTCTGAATAAAGCACCCAACAGCATGTCATTTCAACTGAAAATGATAAAAGGATCACCCAATAATACACTGCCTCAGCCAAACGAAATGATAGTACCACTTAACAGTTTATTTTCATGGTTGAACATGATGAGAAGAGCTATTTTAACCGAACATAACAACTGTCATACCCTACAACATATCTTTTTAACTCAACATAATTGTGTTACCACATGCCTGTTTGTTTTATAAACTGAACATAACGACTTATGCACCCGACAATACATTGACTTGACTGTATAAAATGTAATCAGCACACAACATTACACTTCAATAACTGAGCGCATTTGGATTTCCACCCAGTATATTGGGATTTTGACCCAGCATATTGTATCTCGGACTCAACAGAATCACATTTAACCATGTATATCAGTCATTCTACACATAAGACAGTCCAGGCGTTCCATAGTTTAACTTTGTACTGAATTATGGTTTTGTGTAAATAGAGGGAGAACGAAAAGTAAAAGCTGCAGAATTGTGACTTTTCACGCTTTTAAATTATGTTTGTTATGATTGTTAATCAGAACATTGTTGTATTTTTTGAGTCCACTGCGTCTATTGATGGACAAAAGTGTTCGAGACGGCATGGAAACTAAATAACGTCATATGAAACTTCCATTCAAATTCTAGCTTCCAAAGCCAAAAACGCATTTACAAAAGGCACAATTCTGCAACATTTGTTTTTTTAAATCTCGGATGTATGCACATAACCAAAGTTCTCATGATCAAATTTTAATTAAATGTAAACCATGTTGTAGTAAATACATTTCTGCAAATTTTGATACCAAATATGCAAATACTTTTGCTTAAATAAGTATATAAAACACTTTCTTTTGCAACTCTCTATAATTAAACGGTATCATAATATAAAATGATACTTTTCAGAACATTTACAGAAATATCACCATAACGATTAAAAATTTTGTCGCATTATTTCATTTTAAATGACAAATATGAAATATGGAGAACATACATAACAATCACAGGTCTTGTGGCTGGTTGGGAGATGGTTGCAGCTTTCACTACAGCATGTGTATCACTTGTATGCTTGCTGGTCCTTGATAAAAGTCCAAACCCCATTATCACAATGAACACTGTAAAAAACAACTATACAAATCGGTACGTTATAAAACAAAAATATCGGCAATATATGTTACATATTTTAATTGGACAAGAGATGAATATCACATTACTAAACTGATTGTGCTTTGATGTGAAAATTAAATCAATTTGTGTAATATCAATACAGCCATTTTGACAGAGTACTAGAAATCTGCTTATTTATACCTGATTTCCTAGATCTAAAACATGCAATTCATTCTCAAATTTTTTATCAATTCTTTTTAAAAACATATATTACAAACTATTACATAAAATAATTTCATTTCTCTGGAAATTTTATTTTAATCCATGGTTAAATTATATAGAGGATATTGAATGAGTGTAGTTTAATACTAAATTTATTGAACGAGTTGAATAAAATCATATTATGCGAGCCTCTGGCGAGCATAATATTGTTTTATTCAACGAGTTTAATAAATTTAGTATTGAATCTACACGAATTTAATATTCTATTCATCACATATATAAAATAAGAACAGTAAACTGTAAAAAAGAGTAATTTTTTTCAATGACGCGCCTATAGTGTAACGCTAACATTAGCGCGGTTCTATATAGCGCAAATGACGTCACGTCAAAGTGTTATTACACTAGTGTAATATCGTTTTTATTAAATGGCTTTATTACACTCCCGCGCCGCGTTTTATGTGATAAAAATTTATATTTATTAACTGCTGGCGGACATAGCCTGTTCAAAACTGAGATTCGAGCTGTATATGTTTTTACAAGTGTCAATCTTAGAAGCGATTTCGATTACTTCATTAAATTTAATTTGTATCGATAGAAAAACAATGGCGTGCCATGTTTACTTATTAACGATTTATTCACAACTTTTTAAAGGCAACTCGTAGAAATACATGGAGCTAAATTTAAGATTGCCAAAGATGATAATAATTATCTTACTTATAAAAAAGAAGCCCAATAGACCGAGAATAATGCCTCCAATTCCAATGCGTCCTCCTTGTCCGTACCCGTATGGATGTGGTGGGTAATAAGGCGGCGGTGGCGGTGGTAGGCGTATTTGTGCTTGCTGGTAAGGGTTTACGAGGTTATACACACCACCACCGTTACAAAGAGCGACACCGATCATGCATGGAAAGTAGCTTATAAACAGAACAGTTACTCTCATCTGAAAAAAAAAAAGATTCATTTAACTTTACATGGTTATCACGATTCCAACCCCCTTTATTAAAGCTAACCAGTGATATTCTCTTTTAAAAGTATAATACAGTTTGCATTTTTGACGGGTGAATATAATCGAATATGTATGCTGCTTATTGATGTGATTTTGACAAGGTTATTCGTTGATTACACTTAATTGTTTGGCAAAAGTGATATGAACAGACTCAGTACGTCTTAAAAAATACAGGATAATTAGCAAAATAATGTTACGTTTTCTTTCACATTTTTTACTGTCTGCACACCTTAATCATTAACACACGTTAGTAAATGCATTCATTAAATGTAATTTCTTTTACAAATTAGTAATTCTTAAAATAGTCATCGCTAAGTAATGCTAAATAATGCTTAAAAAAGTGCTATATAAACATGTATATTGTTTGCTTGTTGTTTAAAATGCTTGTAAATGTTTATATAGCATGATAATATAACGCTGCAATTATCTTCTTTATTCATCTGTACTTATGAGTGGAAAAATCCGAAGATATGTAATTGAAGATGCAAGCAATATTTCTCCTTTCAAAAGTCAACTTAAAGCTAAAATATTTGGTATCTTTAGATTTAGAGAAAAATGTGAATAAACTCATCTGAATTCAATCAGATTCAAATCCTGACATTATGTAACAGCATGGAAATCATCGTAGCTTCTACAAATAAGCCTACAAAAGTTGTCTGCCTTATTTAATGTAACAAAATATGTATATGTCTAATGAGTAGAGCGTGACATGGCACACCAACTTAATGGCGGCATATCGTTTTATCATTTAATTTCTTCACAATCATATCACATTTCCTTGTAAATGATTTAGAAAAAAAATCCATAATACTTACTATGTTATTATCAGTCTGAAAACTAAATAACAAAACCAATAGCCTGGAAGAAAACCTCTTAAATATGAAGCTAGAAAACAATAGCAGGCTAAAAACAAGATGAACAAGTTCGAAATCTAGAGAAACAATACTAGAGAACGATTTGAAACCCAAAAGAACAATTTAAAACATAGAAGAACGAACTGAAATCTTTTTGAATGTATTGGAAGAATTTGAAATCTTGAGTGACAACATGAAATCTAGTGGAGCAAGTTGAATAATAGTAGAACAAGTAATTGAAATTAATTTGGAACCTACATGAACAATGTCAAATCTTAAGTAACAATTAGAACCTAGATGAATATGTTAAATCCAATTGAACACAGAAAGGAACAATTTGAAGCCTTCAGAATTATTCTAAAACCTAAAGAAGCAATTTCAAACCTAGATAAATGATAATAAAACCAATTTAAAATTTAGATGAACAGTTTGTACCGCGAGGAAGAACTATTTGAAATAAAGCTAGACCATTCAAGGCTAAGATTAACAGGAACTATTTGTTTTTGTTCAATTTTCTATCAATATTTGTTCAATATTCTACATAATCGTGAAAAGTATGAATTTCGACAATATTATCATTCTTAATAGATACCAAATGAAATCATTATATGATTTTATTCTGCAAGTAATATTCTGAGCAGTCTTGGTGTTTTATAACATATTTTGAAAGCCTTTGTTGCTGTAAAAAATAAAGTTATAGCTAGATCTATTACCGTCCTGATACAAAAATCTTATATAATTTACACATCTGAACATTTATTTTGACGACGTGAAAACATAATAATTTTGTTGGAACCGACTATCTAAAGATTCTTACTTTGTAATGTTTTACTAACAGCGGAATTATTTCCCCCCCTCTGCTTCTTATGTATTTACGAATCACCCTGATTCCAAATAGTTTTTTTCTTTTAATTTAACATAAACGAATAATAACCAAATACATAATTTTAATAAATTACACTGATACTCAAATATTTTTGGTAGATTACGGTATACACACATTAATTGGTAAATAATCGTGTCACCAAATATCTTCCTGTTACATAATTTGGTAAATTACTATGTACAAAAATATATTACAAATGTTTTACGTTAACTTTAATGGTACAATTCATGGCCAAATTTCAAACTGCATATTTAATAAAGAAAAACAGTTAAAATGTATTTTCTTTTGAGGACCTCTTTAATGATTTATCTTACTTATTCAGTTAAGAATGGAAAATTTTTTGGGTCGTCTTGCAAGAGGCAATGAATACACAAAAACAATGTCTGATATGTAAAACAACAATATTTATTGATAACTTAAAGTATGTTCTTGTTTTGTACATTGTTTTTATTATAAGTTAATTGATATAATCTTAATGAACCAGTGATATTCCCTTTTAAAAGTATAATACAGTTTGCAAATTTCCAAATTTTTATTGACAGTATAATAAATGTAAGTTATTTAGTTTGTTTTAACCCAACCGTCATATATTCTGTTTCTACAAAAGAAGAGAATTAACTCTCGTCAGAATCATTGCCATTATTATTATTATCATTGTTATCATCATTATCATTATTATGGCTGTCTTGAATCACGATGTTTGTTGTTCCTCCATTATTTGAACCCCCACCGCTGCCTCCAGTGTTGCCACCAGTGTTACCGCCGCCGCCACTTCCTGAACCGGGATTCATCATCATGTTCATATGACCATAACCCTGCGGAAAATGACCTCCACTTCCTGTATCAGTTCTGTAAAGCAAAAGATCGTTTCAACTTGTAAATATTCAAACTCTGGAAAGGGAGAATTAATACAGAAATAAATAGTTGAAAATCGCAGTTTTAATGATTTTGTTTTAAAAAATTGTTTATGAGAGAAAATCTCTCACGCCCCTAGCACAGACTAAAGTGGACCCTAAATTTTGGAATCAATGGTTTTTATATTACGGATACTGACAGTATGTTTGGTGTAATGATGCTTGGGCTCATATAACATTCAGCAAGAATTATTTGTAGCTTAAGTGACTCACATTTAGTGTACATAGTATAAACAAACATTTGTAAATGACACATGCTTTAATAAGAATAATGACTTTGGTTTCATTATGATCATTTACAAGAATCAGTTTTTTGACATATTATGTAATATCTAAACACATTACACAATGCGAAAAAAATGGTCCAAGCTTAATTAACTTTATAGTTATTACAAAATAAGTCTAAAAAATCAACACACAAAAATACAACTCGGAGACTGTTGACTTACATGATGATAATTGGTTGCTCGCCACCACCGCCAACTATTTTACCGTAAGAAGATGATGATAAAGCAGACGAATGGGACGAGCTTTTACTAAGTGCACTAAACATCATCATCAGGATGGAAACTGGAATAATTCAAGACGTTGATATAAAACATTTTCTATAATGTATAGATATCATCTACAATTTTTCTGAACCTAAAACATGCTGAATTTTTAATTGACCTAGTTCGGCTTGTATGATAAAGGGGTATTAGACTTGCCAAACTGGTACTGCTCTACCTGATGTCAAAGGCTAATAAGTTTCGGTTACAGTAAGGTAAGGATTATAGCTCTTTTATTCTTTTATTTATTATAAAAAGGGTATAGATAATAAAATAATATGACTTGGCTTTATCTGTATTTTTATGGTACCAATTTTTTTTACCAAATATCAGAACTTTAGAAACCTATATAAAGAAGGTAATGTCAAAAGAACTTTATTTCGTGAAATAATACAAAAATCTTCATTCTATTGTCAGGTTTATACAATAAAAAAATGTTTAACAATTCGTTAGTAATGAATTATATGATTTTGAACATGGAATTCATTTTAGTTAAATCATGCAACAGAGTAATATTAAATCAATTTAAAATCATAATATTTATGATTTTATACTATTAATTGTAAACGGATATTTAATCTGAAATCAACAACTATACACTGATGTTTTTGTTATGAAGTTATAATGATATTTTCGGTGTAAAGAAAATGATGCAATGATACTATTTGTCTGACTACTTCATGAAAATATTGGTAATGGGGAAAAACGTTTTTATAAGTAACTAAAGTTAACAAACTAAAATTTCCACAATATTTATTTGCATGTTGATTTGAATGCATACCAAAAATGTTTTCATGAAATTTGCTGATAAGTATCGTGAAAATATTTTATATAAAATAATTATATCGGAAAAGACAAAGAAAACAAGATGCATTTTCGAAGATACTTACGAAAGAGGAAAAATCCCAAAAGATACAGAATGATTTTACCAAAGCCCCATCCACCATGGTACGGCTGAGTATAGACCGGAAATGGCATCGGAACCGGAACTGTTTGCTTCTTATATATATTTGAGGTATAAGCATGAGTGCCTTCGTCGGCGTAGTAGCCGCCATTTCCAAGAACGACGTAGACAAGACATGTCAACGAGATAACGAAAAGACGAAATACATTCATCTGAAACATGAAGATAAAAAAACCTTATTATAATCATTCTGTCATAAAAATTTAAATGCATGCATATTATATATATTATGTAACTAATTTCAAATCTGGGGTTATTAACTTAAGTTTGTTTATTTTTTTTTCTAGATTTTAACAATAAAATTTTAAAAATGACTGAAATTTCATCTTGAAATTTTTGTGTTGCAGCAGTCTTTTCATCAACAGCTCTTTTCTCACGTCAATGTGATACTCTTCGTAAAATTTCTAAACAACTTGAAAATTAAATGAAATCGACTACATTATGTGAACCAAACATTTTGTTTCATTGCAAAAATGTAGCTGTTGCAGAGAAATGTTAAAAATAAAAAGTAGAATTAATAACAAATGTGTAAAACAGTTAAAAACTATATGGTTTAAAACCAAACGTGTAGGTTGCAAGTTATATGTAGAAATGAAAAAGATAATTGGCAATTTTAATCTAAAATTTCGAGCAAGCCGGATGTGAATTGTCTCGGTTTGTATTTATTCGTCCGAATCAAGAGCAAAATGATTTGCTTCAGTAGTGGTGAGCTGACTTCTAACTATATATCATTTTAGTTTTGCATCTATTATGTACAATGCCTGACTGCACTTTGCGAATGTTGCTGTTTTGCAACTGGAAGTGCAAATGTCTCGTTGGAAGAGAATACAGAATACTGTTGGAATATTTTGTCAAGAAATATTTTATATCTTGTACATTTAGAATGATTGTATTTGTGTATTTCAAACCGTTGTTCATGATCATGTAACGAACTCATTCATACATATGCTGAAAATATCTGTGTTTCAAGAAAAGACCGCTGCTTATTGTATTCAAAAATTTGATTCTTTACTCAATATCTTTAACTTCTTTACGCAATATCTTTAACTTATTATAAAATCTTTAATGTTATAATTCAGAATACATTTGAAAAACAACCTACCTAGAATGTTTGACTTGTTTTTTTCCTGAAACACAGGTATTTTCTTGATATTATGAACTCTACTCTTATTGAAACATTTTCTCGTCGTAAAAATTCCGAAAACCGTAAAACTTTTAACATATATGAAGCTTTTTTCTCAATTTTTTTGTTTTATCGCAAGTCAAATTATTGTTCACGACTATTTCCTTCTTTTTTCAATCAAATCAATACGTTTCTCTTCTGCAAAATTTATTTTGATATAGCACGCAGGTGCAACAGCAAATTCTTTTTCACAATGTTTAATTTAATTTCCTTTAAGCATTTAAGTGTTGAAAAGACGAGACAAAATTTTCAAAACAAGCAAATAGTGACCATGTTACAGAGAACAAAAATTTCTTATAAATGCCTGAATTATTTGGATTATTCATCTACGTTTCTCAAACTATCCAACAGTTTCATACTGACCTCTAAATTCACAGGATAAAAGCATCTTGAAGCGAAAGTTTAAAGTTCAAGATTACAAAAAGACAAAAGCATCTAACAATGATGAACTTTATCATTAATATTTTACTAATAGAATAGGCAGATTTTACGTCAATTACTTATTTTCTGCTTTTGATTATGTCTTTGATAGAATTGAATTCATAAGATCTTGGAATGTACAAATGTTAGAAATAAACTATTTTGACACAAAAATTCTCATTTAAAAAGATCAATGACTGATTATATCCCTCTAGGTGTTTTATTGATAATCAACATATAAAACATGTTAAAATGACATATTACCAAGCGGAAAAATAATAACCTAAATAACTAAATACATTAATCATATTCATGTAAAAGTGCGTTTTTTCAAGATTAAATATCTCAATGTTTCTATGTACAAACTATAAATATATTGCAGTCAAAATATAGCATGTTAAGAGAGATAAGAATAACCTATGCATTCACCGTTTTCGTCTCTGAAACAAAAATGACAAAAAAGAAAAAGGCCATTTTTAACCAAGCATGTTAAGGGTTAAGAATTTAAATCTATAGTGTTTTTCGTCTTAAATGTAAGTAGCAAGTGCAAATGTTCAGAATTGCATTGAGCATCTCAGAGTCCAAGATAAGACAATACTCGGCAACTAAACGGCGATGAGCAACTTAAATCAAAACGAATTTCATCCAACGTGGTAATTATTATCAGTTAAATATTTAATAAAGACAGTATAAATAAATAAAAAAATAAATAAATGAATAAATAAATCAATTTAAATAAATAATAAACTAATGAAAAAATAAAAGAAATCGGATTATTTTGGCCATAAAGCCATGCCAAACAATACAAAACAGGCGGAAGACAAGGTGTAAGACTCTTTCACAATATATTACATTAAGTAACCGGGACACAAACTGTTTGACTTAGGGTGTGTATTCTCCATTATAATTATCACAAAAAATGGTGTTTGCAATAACAAAACTACATGGAAACCTTCATGCTTTATTTTTAATTGTATATATTGTTTAACTGATTAATTTCAAAGGATTAAGATGGATGAAATGTAAATATGTTATTTATTATCTTTAATTTTAATTCTAGAAATACACTTCAAATATTAAGTTTACAATAGAGTTAAGCATAATTTTGATATTTAGTGACATTGTCTCTTATATTATAGCTTGAATAGATGTGATGTTATATTGTCTAGTCTCCCCCTAATCCACCAGTTGCTGCACTTCTGAAATTAGAATTGAAAAAAATGAACAGATTAATAAATAAATAAATAAATAAATAAATAAATAAATGAATAAATAAAGAGGTAAAGAATGTAACAAAAAACGTTAACGATTTTTTAAAATAATTGATAACAATAGAAAGTGTAAGAAAATAATACGGGGAAAATAGTAATATTTTCAGAAAATAAATGTGTAAAGTTAAGGCACTTGAAAAGAGTAAGAAGTATCAAATCAATGATTTTGCGTTGTTTTAAGTAAGAAATCATCAAGATAAGGAACAAAAATCTTAATTACAGTATGGGTGTACATTAAAATATGTAAGTCATGTGCGAACTGTGATATAACTGTTCTTGTGATAATACTTAATGTCACGTCTAAATTGTTTATATGAAGAAAAATAAAGTCAGCCAACACTAAAGCATGGATGTTACCATCTAAATGATTGTATGCCATTATATAAAAATACTTCTTAATGTAACGTGCAAATTACACACTGTTAACGACAATACTAATTATCGAAGCTTGTTTTCGCGCACGCAAATTTATTTCCAAGAGTACATAGACAGATGAATATCTTTGAAGTAAATTTGTTATCAACGATAGTCATGAAGCCATGTATCTCTTCTGCAAAATAAATATTGGAATTTTGAAAATGAATATTTCAAAAATGCTTGTATGAAATAGATAGTACAGTGCATTGCCTTAAAAGCGAAACGGGCATGATCAAAATCATTTCTACTTGAAAAAGCAGAATAATGTTACGTTCTGGAGAATCTTGTTCTATTTACATAAACGATAAACAAGTCCTTCTAAAATCGATTATGAGATAATGAATCTAATATAATTATACTGTTGATAAATTAAAAAATATATCATAATACATTGCATTACAACATTTAAAATCGCAAAATGTAAGGTTGTATATAAGATTGTTTATTAAGTTGTTTCTTTTGTACACTGGGCGCGTCAGGTTTTTTTCTGTCGCAAGTGCTTTAAATACATACAAGTACAATTTTACCTTGTACAAATTTTACAAAAAAGCTTCACTAAAAGACAGATAAATATCAGATGTTTAGACATTGTCATCATCATGCGGGTCGGCCTCTAGATACATTTGGCAGAGTTAGGCTAGTAACGCACGTTGTCTCGATTGTATAGGGATTTCAAAGAAATGGTGTAAATACTCATGAATAAAAATAAAAGGCAGGTATAAAGGTATATCATTTTTCATATCGGAAGCCCGACTATTGTACTTTTCCTTAGAAACCTTTCATATTTTGGTAAGAATGTATTTATTTATTGGATAAATTTTTCAAAAGGTTCTAGCAATTGCTAAAATCTCATTTTACCAGTAATAAGCAAATATACAACTTATTACACACTGTATATTGAGGAATTAAAAACAAAAACAGATAAATAATGTGCATAAACTATTTTCTTACAAGTAAAGAAGGTCCGACGTTGATGAACTTCCACCAAACAATCCACCACTTGATATCATACTGAACATAATTATGAAGAAAAACACTGAAAGGATAAAGATTATCGAATAAATTAATACTTATTTATTAGATCATCTAGGACTCAAACGATATATAGAGAAGTAAAAAACAACAATATGAAACTTGTACACTATGTATGTAGTTATGTAGTTATGCTTCTGCTCTTTTGTTTTCTTTATTAGGATCACACATTTTCCGTCGTCATGTCTCGATGAAATTCAAATGGAAGAAGGTAATATGCCATTGCTTATTTAAATAAATTGCTTCTACAAAAAAAGAGGCAGAACTTATTTGTTTGGAATGAGTGATTCAAAATCATGCTCATATAAAACATAACATAAAAAGATAATATACTTGTAGCTAAGTTGCTTTTACAAACAAATAAAATATACATTTATATTTATTTGATAACGAATAGCAAATTGTTCAAGGGAAACAAACACAAACAAATGCCGTTGCTGCTTACTTGTACATATAAACACCATACATTCTTAAGTGTAGACGTGTCACTACTACAACACAAATGAAAGTCATGACAACTTACACATAAACATCATTGCGAAGAAGCCAAACATCATAAGTCCTGCAGTACCCAGTATTCCTAGTCCCCCTCCACGGTTAAAGTTTCCATACCCATATTGCTGAGGATATTGTCCACCACCATATGGATACGGCTGTTGATGTGGATACGGATAAGGATATTGATATTGCTGGTAATAGTTTGGGTAATATTGTCCAGTTGTGCCGTACGATGGGTATGAGTTTGGAACGTAGGATTCGATACCACCGGCTCCAAATACAACAAGAACGGCGCTGACGAGTTGGATGATGAACATGTACAGGATTCTCATCTAAAAATGTTTCCCATAAAAAGATCGATTCGTGCCTTTAAAGGCCTGTGATTCTATCAAAATGTTGGTCCAACTTTCCAAACTGAGTTTAAAAATACCGTTTTTGATATCTTTCTGAAATAATTGCTCACCAAAGTTTTCTAAGGGACAGAAAGGGAGGTCTTAACAATAAATTAAATAAACACGACATCATGTTTATTATTATAGATATGTTACTGTTAATTGAACAGACAATTTTAATTGTCAATTTGTATCCATGTTGGTGCAAATTTACATACGTATAAAAACAATTTCAGTACATCTGAATAAAACAAGTTACCTTCTATTAAAACCGGACATTATAAAAACCCGCATGCAAATTTAATATATTACAACTCTGATGATTAAAAGGTACTTTTAATACATATATTTATAATTTGTTGTTTGGGTTGAAAACGAAAGTTTACTTTTTTACAATAGATTCTTAGTAGGAAAATACGAAACCCTTACGCGATATATAGTCAATATTTTTTCATCTTTTTTAGATAGTTTCTCCCTTTCTAGTCCCAGATGTCATGGGCCGTAATTTTGATTCTTTAGATGGGTATGGAAATTTGGACCAACATGGAATAACAGGCTTTCAAAAAGCGCATGATTAAAATTAAATTATTCAATATATAAAAATTCACATATGAATAACAAACAAGATGATTTACATCTGGACAATGCATAGCACCTTTAAGTATTATAATGAAAACTACCATTCCGATATTGTAAACAGGATATAAACCAAAATTCACTAGATACAAAGCTACTAAAATATACTTTCAGACGTCGTGATTCATTGTAAATAGGCATAGTTTATAGAAAAGAAAGACGCCATGCTTTATTTCCCTTATGAAAGCCCGAACTTGATTATATTACATTTTACTTTGACATCAATTTAATGTGTTGCAGTAGGAACATTTGTATTAGGATGTAAGCATTTTCTTCAGAAATTTCATACGCTTAACATAGTCTTTTAACTTTATGTATTGCAATTTGTTTATAATCATTTACTATAAGACAATAACATTTGTCATATTTTTATCTTACAAATCCTTTCATAGTAATTGTATTGACATTTCTTTTTGTGCATTTAACTTGTTGTTTATGACACTTTAGTTAAATATAACACTTATATCAAGCAAATTATATGTATTTTAAATGTACTTTACATATTTTTTTGAACATAAGATGTGACACGTATTGAAACTAATATTTAACCAGACTCAAAAATTATCTTCAAGTTCATCGTTAGAACGTTTTAGGGGTTCATCTTTTTCTTTATTCAAAAAAACAATGTCCAGCCATGTTTCACTTAAGAAAGTTGAAGTTGATTTAGTTCCTTTCTATTATGATTGCATTGTCAGAAGTTCAGGGAAATAGCAAACCATGAATCATATTTAGTAAAGATCCGAACAAATACTGTTGCAATTTAAAAAAAATGTTTTTAAACTTGTATCAAGTAACAATTATTTCAAATGAAAATATATTTAAGTTTATCCACTTAAAAGAAAGGTAATGGATTTTAAGAAATTCAAGGAGAAGATTAATACTGTTTCTGATATGTTTAACGCCAAACACCTTTTTGTAAAAACGTAAAATTTTATTATGTTTAACGTCCCTATTTTCGTAGAAAATGAGAACTTTTTTGTAAACTTCTCATTTACTCAGATGTTTAGTTGATCCGTCTTGTTCAAACTCAAGTGCATGGTAAAATCATATAAAATGGATGACCACTCAATTATTGAGTGAACGTAATGGAAACTCCGGTTGTAATCGTGTTAGTTACCACAAGTACTATCAAAATTTTACAACTTTAAACTCTGACATCAAATAACTTTAAAAACAAGATTAGAAAAGTCCTCAAGGTGGTGAAATAAGAAATTTCGTTTTTATAAATGTAAAAACGTCGACCTTATTTTGATACATACTAAAATTATTGACTACTTTTGGTTAATATGCGTGTTACTTCTTTTATTACGAACGTTTTTTTCCTTACCACATCGATCTACTTGCTGAAAATAGTAACATTTTGATGGCAACCTATATGTATTTAAATCTAATTTGATCAGTTATGTCAATTAAAATTGATGTACAATATTTAATTTTATATAATTTCCCTATACACAAGTTAGATTAATATAGCAAAATAATAAATTGATATGCAGTTTGTACAACCTCTTATCCAGAAATTCAACCATTTTATTCATAAAAGACATTCAAACCAGTATCTATTCAACAATTCTTTTTCTTTAAAAATAAACGAGTAAAGAAAAACTAAAATAAGCATTTGTAGTTATTTCAATAAGAAAAAACTAAAGTAAAAAAGCGATAAATTTCTTTTACCAGTTCTGAGCTTTTGATAGCAAGTTATATGATAATTTTGTAGTAATTTGTTAGAAAATAAACATTTCATTTTTGTACAAAACAAAAAGCAAACACAAAATAATTTTGTCAATGGTGACTGAACATCTTGAGAAAGTATGAAAGCTATCAAATATTAGTACATTTTTCTGTTAAGTTATACAAAATATGCATGTTGTTGCAAATATATCTTTAACATTAGTGCGACAAGGGTTATCAAATCTATACAAAATTGATTTTCTGAATAAGAATAATCAACAATTGCAAGAAGTTGTACTTTTGGCTTCAAATCGTATCTGTCAATAGTTGATATTGAAAAGTTAGAAAATCTGTATTTATGATTTTCCGAATGTCTTTATAGAAACATACAGATGTAAAAAAAAACAAAAAAAAAACCAAAAAAAAACCCAGAGACAATCTCGTTTAATGAAAAGATGTGTAATATGTGTTCTTAATTAGAGGATGAATTCCATGCAATATCGAAACTGTGCCATATTTTTGAATTGTTAATATCGAAACTAGAAAAGGATCAAGGTTCATTTTAAAATGTTTGAATTAAGAACAAATGTTGATTGTATATAAAAAAAAAGAAAGAGAGAAACCCTAAAAAACGGCAACATTGAAAATGTTGAGTTTGTTCACGTTAATGGTTAGTGAAAGTTGTCGCCCCTTAGCGTCGACTAAAGCAGAACATGAAAATGGTGACATTTGCAGATTTAGAAACATCTGCAGATGTGTTCATGCGGTTGTGGTTATGGAATTCTAAATTTTAATGTGAAATATGCCAGACTTAATTGTATTTAATTGTTATCATATGCAATATTTGATTGATATAAAATATTTAATTTTAGATATAACAGAATTTTATATATTTATTCAGTTGATCAAAAATGTAAGTAGATAAAAACAAAAACAAAAAAGATGATTCAAATTTAAAAATCATGACATTTTTTAAAGTAATAAGAAATAAGGAACTGGAACACTTTTGTGTGTGTCTTTTTTAGGACTTTTACATTTCTGTAAACGTTTATTGGATACTTTGGCTATATATACAAGAAATGTTAATTTACTTCAATTCATTAACAATCTTTTAAGATATTCATGTGGTAATGCTTTTGTCTCGTGAAAAACCTGTTACTGGAAACGGTTGTTATTATTTTTTTTTGTATTTGATATCAAAGCATCTAATGTGTGTCATTCTTTAGAAATAAAAATGGCAAATAATAAATTAAAAATTCAAGTGCTTCATGGATATTAAATTCTTATCAAAAAAAATTCTAATTGATTTTCTAATAATCTGTTTACAAATTGTCTCTTAGAATGGAATTATATATGAGATATACACTATGATATATCAATTTACTGTGTTATATGTTAAAATATATCTGATATATACATACTATAAGATAATCCCTCTTCAAGGGGGAAGTGACTCTTTAAAATTATATCCCTTCTATTCTCATTGGTTGAACAACAAGACATTAACTTCCATAACTAAAGTTACATTTCCAACTTAAATTTCTAACATCCCTTGTCGAAATATTCCTACATTATTCCAAGATAAAAACTAACCTTATCATTCCTCGTCAGTGTGTGTCGCCAGGTGCTTACGTCTTCCCGACATGCATCAGAACAAATTGTGTATTTTACACGTACATTTTAAGCCTGGGGGGTGTTAAGCAAGCCTTTTAAAAAAAACACTTAATGGTGTCGGTAAAAATAGATATATTAGATTTTTTTTGCAGAAAAGAAAGACAACAAGGTCAATCTTTAATACTTTTTAGCAGTTTGAAAAGTTCTAATTTAATTCATTTGTTCTAGAAGTATGTACATGTATATTCTTTTGTTTTCCTCAAAAGTTGTTTTTATGAACCCTAAACTAACACTTGTATCTTCGCCCGGAAATGTGTGAAAAGTCAATAAATCAAATAGTTTAATAAAAATCGGAAGTTGTGGCAAAGCTCATATATAGCTTAAAAAGTAAATTTTCTTATGTGAAATGTATAACAACTGTTAGAATAGAATGTACATATTTACATGTATTTCGAAAATGGTTCTGTAATTCTTTTCAAATAAATTAGATTGGTTTGTTACATGCATTGCCTCAAATACGTCGTGGAACTAAAGCCCTCCCGGAAATATGTACATGTATATGAAAATATAGTTTATCTTTGTTCACACCAATAAAATCTAAAATTCGGGCAAACACATTGATCGTTTGTCCTCTTTTGAAAAAAATATACATGTATATATAGATCTATATAGTTTTAAAAGAGGATAAACGATCTTCAATCGATATTTTTTTTATAATATTTCTTACTTATAAATAATACATTTCTGTATCCTTATTGTCGTGTTCTAGCTGTCATTAGCACAAGCATACATGTATGTATATAATTTTCTTTGGCCTACAAAGCTTTTTTGTTTTCTCGATAAAACACTTTCTGTCAAAATTAAAGCTCGACAGCCATGGACATCACAACCGCCAGTTACATATTATTGCTTCATGTAAATTATTTAAAGATTATAATATAGATGAGATAGAACCCTACAATAATGTCATAATGTGCCTATCTTTATATTTCTATTATCGTCTTTCAGTTGCCTGTCTGTGTGTTAGTAAATAAGTTAGAATGTTTGTTCGTTTTCTCCTGATTATTTGTAATGTTATCCTTATCACCCTAATATGAAAATTGCTCTTACCATGATTTACATAGTAAAACAAGGATAAGGTACACTCGGAACAAATTACTTTTAAAGATAGCGTCATACATATGAATAGTCAACCATGAGTGTATATAGAGCTTCATGTAAATCGGTATGGTTTATATAACAATCAATATTGATTGAAGTATTCAATGAACCCTGTGGCGATCTTTTTTACTGGTTAATGTCACACAAAACGTGATGATATATAAATTGGTTGATACAAGTCAAGCAGAAAGCAAAATATAGTATATCAAAAGGACTGATACATCGGACAGCAATTGGGGTTAGAATTGACGAAATGTCAACTAAACACATCGGTAGATGGAAACATTAAGACAAATTCTAAATTATTTCGAAGGGTGAACATCAGATACGCACAAAGATATTGTAGAAATGATGCGCCGTCATATGCTGCAGTATTGAAGTCAGATCCTTGAGTATGATGCTTGGCCTGGTAAGCTAAAAATGGTGAATTAAAGTCCATGATATTGTTATTTTTACAGACGTGTTACAGAAAAAGAAATAGCCAGTGCAATCGGAATTTGACAGGAAAGAGTGAAATTTCATTCTTTCAGAAGATTCTACAATATAGAAGATCTCGGTCAGTTTGGTGTCAGATCCTGTGCAACTCTTACTTTCCTTGATTATTCTCTCGAATCAGTTTTGAAAGCTAATGTCTCAAGTTTAAGGATGTTTGTAAAACAACAACAAAAAAAAAAAAAAAAAAAAAAAAACAAACAAAACAAACAAAAAACATATTATTTGGATAAAAAATTACACAATTCCTGGTGGCTGTTACAATTTACTCAATGTCACTCCTATGCTTACTGGAACTGTTGATAATCGTACCGTGCTTGCAGGAAGTTGCAACGTATATGTTATTAAGTCAATGATGCCTACATCATAATTTTATTTGACCAAATGACAGTACACTATAACATTTTAAATGCTTGGGCCCTGCATCAGCTCCTTTTATCTATTATCACAGAAAAAATACAATATGACAACACGGCATGAAAGCTGTGATTCGGCAGTAAGCAAGTTGTACGTACGCAGTATTTGTCGACGTCATATTTTGAAACCTGAGGGCGCACGTTGGTCACGTAAACTCCGGCATAATACGGAAATAAATTAGCTATTTTCCCCGTGACATAATGATTTACAGACAGTCCACCTCTCAGATACTTCAAACCTAGCCTTTTTTGCAGACACTTCATCTATCAGACACTTCATACCTCTTTTTATGAAATCTGATCGAGACACTTCACCCCTAATTTTTTTATTTTGTATTTGTATTCAATGGTAATTAAAATATTCATGGTTTTAAAATATTTTGATTATACACATGTATTATAGATATATTTATGGAGACATAATGAAATATAAATATTGTTGTTTTTATTTTTCTAAAAAAAAGCTACCACAATGATGTTTTTGAAAGAGCAAAGAAATATGGTCATTATCAAATGTACATTTTTTTTCTAAGATATTTTTATTAAATTTTAAAATTGCGATGAAAGGTTCACGGATTAAAATAACTTCTGTTTTTATAACTCATTTAAAGGTTGTGAATTTTCCAAGATATATATTTCAAGATTTCAAGATTTATGATTCACTTAATACACAATACATGTAAATATCAGGTAAATAACAAATTACAAATGTTTAAGAGGTTAATAGTATATAGCTATAAATGATGATACTTTAATTCCTTTCTCTTTAAGTGACAGGTTGTATTTTGATAGTTTACTGTTTATGTTGAAAGTCACATATATATTCATTTGTCAGCAATTATATATTGCTCTGCATATTTACTAATCTTTATTTCATTTCCATATGTAAGTAACCTTCAAGTTATCTTTCATGTTAAGTTTACATGTTGTTATATATTAAAAGTTTCATGTTGAATAATTCATGTAACTGTAAATTGTTTTTCGTGATATAATTATGTTTAAATGTTTTATACTTAAAATTGCCAGAATATATATAATTATTCTATTAAAAATACTAAAAGTAAAGAAAATTAACACATGAAACGCATATTTGTTATTGAAATATTTACTCTATAATTGATAAGGGTTGCAGGATGAGGTGTCCTACTAATTTTGGGGACTGAACTGTCTTGAGGAGTGAAGTGTTTTGGAGGCGAAATGTCTTGTTTCCTTAGCAAAACAATCGAATGAAAAATTAACGAATGATCTTGACGAGAGTGAGCAACTAATTAGTAAATTCTGACAGGTCTGAAAATTGTTGAAATAAATTACAGATATCGTCATCAGCATCATCTTCATCAGCATCATCATTTGTCACAGTGACCTGTGTTTATCAATAACTTGTAGAAAAATAAATTGTTCATTGTGTCCACACAAATGGGGAAGTAATTATTGTTATATCTCTATACATACTTGGGTATCTTCAATATTTTTCCGACAATTTAATTATGAAATTACGGTAAAATACGACTTCTTGAATAAAGCGCCGCCTGTTGTCAAAATGTGACTTAATATTATGCTTACTTCCACTTTGCCTAGTGCTATCAAACTGGTTGATAACACTACGTATATTTTGTTACTTGTTGCATTACATATGTACCACGATAGCCATATCATGATGAAATATTTATATGCTACACTGCATTACCAGTCACCCAAATGGAAACATGGCCTAAATAATATAGATCAGAACAGAACAAAACAAAACTGAACAAAACAAAACTGAACAGAACATTTATTTCACTTGTACAACATGTACATCGTGCACATAAATAACATAGTCACACAATCTATATAAAACAAAACAAATGTTACATTAACCAATGAGTTATTAAATAAAAAAAGATGATAATGATTATATATTTTGACTCATTTGTTTATTTCAACGATTAAAAGCAATCTTATTAAATTTACAAAGTTTAACAAGAGTATCTTTTTCCTTGCAATTTAACAATTCGATAAGTTTATGCAGGTTTGGTCTGATATAATAATATTGATCAATATATAACCGTCGTATATCATTAAAACATGGACATTTAAATATAAAGTGGAATTCATCATCGATGTCGCTTGTATCACAGAAAAGACATACTCGTGCATTTCTGGGTAATCTATTAATTTCATACCTATTTGTTTGTACGCGTAATGAATGAGCTGACACTCTTAGTTTTACTAAATAGGTTCTTAAATCAAAAGGTAATACATCGTGATACCTTTCACATTCAAATTTTTCTTTAAGATGGTGGTAAAGGTCTAACATTGTGCTTCCTGACTTATTACTATGCCAACCTTGCAAGAAACAATCTGTTAACTGCTGTCTAAAAATACTTAAAAACGGCTTTTCTTTAACAGAATGAGGATTATCAAAAGCATAATTATATCCATTTTCATACAATAATTTTTTTACATTTGAGACCCAATTCTTTTAACCATTTATAACAATCATTATATGACAATGCTTTTATACATTTTCAAAATTTATATTATATGTACTTGTGAGGATAACACATGTGTTCAATTTAACTGTACTATACTGTTCAATAACTGTAAGAACAGCAGTGTAGATTACGTGGGTGGCTGAAGAGAACACGTAATACTGGGTGTTCACTTCAACTGTTCACCAAATTTAAAGACACACGACACAGTCGTAATGGGCAGCTTCATAAGGTTTTGGGCAAACAAACGATGCATCACGCGCTAATATTTTCCAACTTTATATTCCAGAACAACACATATCTAAGGAGTATATATGCGTATATTAGCGTTACGTAGGTTATCTGAAAGTTAGACAGTTATAACTCGCATTAATAAGCAATTAAAACAACATACAAAAGAATGCGATACATATTTACAAATAAAAAGTCATAATATATAATTCTCCTAAACAATATTTGTGGAACCCTGCTGCTGAAATGTTAAAAAATTTTTAAATTTGTAGAATTACGATTATTTACTTTTACATAAAAGTTTAACTGGATCGTTTTTATCTGTCTTTAACATAAAATTGTTAATGTTTTTATTAAAATAATTTTATTTTGAAAAAACTTTTGTAAACAATAATTTTCCCAAACAAAGGCAAAAAAAAAAAAAATAAACACTGAAAAATGGTATTTTGGCCCGAAACTTAAAAAATAAAAATTAAAAGTTTTGTATTCCCTTGAATCTTATTTTCAACTGGCTTGGGAAAGGCGGAATCTTGCTTTTGGCTAAAATTTTATTTTTTCTAGGGACAGTTTTGACCAAAAAAATGCAGGAAGCCCCTCTAAGAAAAAAAAAGTAAAATTTATTTTTCTAAATAGGGGGATATTAATTATAGGGAAGCTTAGCTTGGAGGGACCAGAGCGCAAAAATAAACTGGCTAAAGTTGGCATGATTTTTTGAAATCAAAACAATTATTAAAATTTTAAACCGGCTCTGAAATTTAAAACCAGCACCAAATTCGGAGTCTGGAACCCCGGCCCTCATGAATTTTTTACAAAAGTTATTTTTATATATTAGGAAAGACGAAAAATTTAATATCGTTTTGTAAAAATAAAAAATTAAAGTTTAAAATTTTTTTTCTAATCTAGATTATGTTACACATATATCCCTTTTTTAAAAATATCGTAAGTTTAAAGGGGGAAAAAAAGTCGTCATTAAACTTTAATTTTTTGCTGATATTTTATCATTACATGAACGATTTCCTGTTCCAATAACAAAAATGTAATGGGGGCCGTACTTTCACGGAATTTCCTTTTAAACCTTACATGACTTAAAAGCCCGTCTCTACTTTTTTTCTTTGGGGGCCCTTGGGCATTTCCCCCGAGAAAATTTGCTCTCGCAGACGAGAAGAGGTATTTAGGGGACATTCCCTTTAAATGTTACCCATTTTTTTTATGAAGTCGGCAATTTTCTCGAACCCCCCCTTTTTTCAGAAAAAATTGCTAGATATGTACCTGTCGCCCCCAGCGTTTACAAAAAACATCTCGTTTATACATAAACCTGGTGGAATGAAAAATTTTGGTTCTAAAAAAAGTTTTTTTGGGGATAAGGGTTCGGGACCCCTTGATCACAACTTCCCGGGGTTCGGTCTTCTTTAGAATCTTTTCTATCTCTGAAACTAATTTAAAAGAGCTCATCTTTGGAAGTTTTTCCCCAATGATGATTTTATAGCCCTTTTTGTGGCCCGTACAAACCCTTTCCCAAAATACCCCCATATGATTGATATGGGGGATTAAATCCCATTTTATTTCTTGCTGTTGAATTTTAATTTTGCGAGTCGATTTTTGATTAAATTGCAAATGCATCACGCAAATTTATTCCTGATACAAAATTTTCCCATTGTATGAATATTTTTCGGGCGGCCCTACGATTACAAATTTGATGCACGAAAAGAGTGTATTAAGCTATGACATTTCTGTGCACTGCTCTGGGGAAGCACGTAATATACAGCCGTTCTTTTAGATTCGCCCCAGACTTCACAGTCTGGGCCCCAAAATAATCGCAAAAACTACGAAAACGGTGCCTTATGGGTGTGACCCTTTTTTTTGGGAAGATCGCACTCTGTTGAAATTCGGTTCGTTGTAATGTCGTTTGCACTTAGCATACCGATAACAGACTTAACTGTTTGCGGGCCATGGATTATAAAATTTTTGTCGAAACAAGGGGCCCACATGTGTACTGGACCATGTGCGCATTCTGTTCATGAAATTTTATAGGATTTTGTCCGTGATGTACTCGGCAAAAAATTTTTGATGCTTAGCTTACGTGTAGGTCGGCATTGCAGTCGCCCGCGTGCATTTAATTACCCTTAAATATAGGAATACCCCTTTTCAGAGGGTCAACTCGGGGGCCTCGAGCCTTTAATTTCCCTTTTTTCATTTTCAACCCCTCCGTTTGAACTAATTTGAAGATGGCGTTTGTCCCATTTTTTTTCCCCCCACATAAGGGGTTTACTATTTATTTTATGAAAAGACGTGTCTTGGGGTAAGTATTTCCAATTAAAGAAAAACTTAAAACGTAGAACCCAAGCGACTGCTTTTTTGAAGTTTATGCCAGTGGAAATTCAAAGTAACGTATTCTCTCAATTATACTTCCCATGAGTGTTAAGTAACTAGCCTGGGGTTTGAGCTCTATGTCTCCTCATTTAGGTTGCATTATTACCTGCGCGGGCCCCCCCCTGTTTCATTCCTTTTAAGGAAATTGGGGGCCCTTTTCAAAATATGCCCTTTTTTTAAGTTTCTTGCGGTTTAACCCCCCTTGAGAAATTTCAGGGGGGTTATCTTTGGGGGTACATGCCCCCCATATGTGGTGATACCTCATGAATTATGATATCTTTTTGCAACAAAATTTAAAACCTTTTTCGTTTCTTTTCTTTGTCCTAACAAATATAGAGCCCGTAAAAAGTACTTTCAGTAATTTTGACTAAGCTCCTTATGAAAATCTGATCATTTTTTACAGCAACACAGCTCTGCAAATTCGACGTCTTTGGTTCGAAATAGCCTTTATAGGTGCTAACCTAGACTTACCTATAACTAGACTGAAACTTACTGTGCCCCTTCGCGTCATACACTTTTAAGTACACGCTCGATCCATAGGCATACTCAGACTGAATCACTAAACATATGTAGTTCAGCTTTCCAAGGTCGACCTGTCGAGCTCACCTGGTATTATACATCTATCTATACTTACCTTCGATAGTGCTGGGGTAGGCTGGCTAGCCACTGCAGGCCATTTTTTCAGCAATCCGCATCTGGAATTTGTTCGTCCAGCCTAGGTTTTGTTCTACAACAAGCACGTTTTGTAGAATCATTTTTGGTGTTAACGTCACCGGTGCAACAAGCCCCAAACGGATCATACAATGAACTGGCAACCGACAAGATATTACGTCTTGTCGTCCCTTTGTCATGGAGATTTACATCAAACACAAAAATGGTCATACTTAACATGCCACTGTAACCCAAGTGTTCCCCGCTCCATGAGATTCTTTGTAAAGGGTCTTTTTTTCCCCTTTAACTGAGCTCGTCGCTTCCGGGATGAATCATGCTATTAAAAATTAAGGCCACTTTGTCGTCTAAACCCCCTAAAAAAAAGAAGTTCTTTTTTTCTGCGGAAAATCAAATTTTCCCCGTTTGAGTCTAATACTGATTAAAAAGGTCATAAACGTAAAAATTAGTTGGGCCCACTTACGTTTCTTGCTGAATTTATCAGTTTTTTTCATTTTCCCGTGCGTTTTAAACAGAAACCCGACACTTGGTGAAAAAGTTGAAAAAAAGTGGAGTTCATACTTTCCCTTTGGTTCTCGTTAAAGTTACCTTGGGGCCACCAAAGGAATTTTAAAGAACCCCTATATGCTCACATACTTCTACCTGGTGGAAATGGTTTTCTATGTGCAACCCTTACTGGGGCCTGCCGGAATCGTCATAAGTACGGACCAGTAATACTGTTAGTTAGGTCGGGACCTTGTAACAGATTGTCATTCAATGATGTGCCTCGAATACTTAGCAGCACAGTCAAAGACAACTCTTTATTACCCGGCTTCTTTGGTTAACAACTGGTGATGAGGTAGATACCAAATACGTCCGGGTTTCGAATCCCGGTTCTGGTATCTAATAAGGAAGCATAACCCTTATCAATATACCCTTCACCGTTTCTTTATACATCTCAAATAATCTTAATTATCTCTTTGAAGTTTTCGCTTCAAATGAGATAATCTTACAGTAGCCATCTTCATGTTATTTGGAAGACTTACGTCTGGGTTTCTCCACGGGAGTCCCAATTTGTAATGACCGTTTTCCTTTACTACTGTACCTTTCATTACTGAAAGTGCACGACGGTCTTCCTGTGACATCCCTGTGCCACAGCTCTTGACATCTGGGAAGTCAGTTGCCCATAACTTATCGATTTGCAACTGCCTCTAACTAGATAAACGAAAATTATACTACTTGATCAAATTTACCCACCATTTGGGGGGTCCTATGATACTCCAGCCCAATATTGACCTAAATTTCATAGGGTCACTTTTTTCCCCCTTCGCTGCCCTTTAACCCAGTGGGTTGGGTGTCGCTTCCCCCAAGCAATCAAATTTTTTTACACAATTTTTGGTAAATTGATACCATTGGTGTTTCCCTTTCCCGTATGACTGGTCTGGCAAAAACTGCAAAGGGTATAGGGGGGGGTTTTTTTTTTTGTCCCCTATTTGAAGGTCAATGACCCGACCCCCCTTTAATGCCTTAAGTGTAGTTTAACTTCTTTGCCATTTTATTTTGACGACTTGGGTTATGTAGTTAAGTTTTAAACTTTCATGGTTTACTTTCAAAAAGCTTTTTACAAGGCTTTTGCTACAAAAGGTTAATCGCTCCCTGCATCAAGGAGAGCGTACGTTTCTAAACTTGCATAGTTTTCGTTCCGACGACGCAGGAACTATGCGTAAACTTACCTTGTTTTGTTTACACCTCGATTCGGAAGCCGCAACATATTTATCCTCAACATTTGTAATTTGTTGATTTTACTAGAATCTCGGTGAAACATTGTATTATGTTTCCCGGTACAACCTGAAACCTCACAAAAACTATTTTGCCTACAATTTTCGGCAACATGTTTGAAATACAAACAGTTTTCACACATTTCATGCTCTCTGATAACCTTCAGCTTTGAATCAATATCAATGGAGCGAAACTCTGCGCATGCCCTTAATTTATGGGCCTTTTTACAATAAATACATGATAATCGTCCCCTAGCGGATTTCTCTAAGGGAGATTTACCTGAATTTCTCTTATCAGAGCCAGTGGACAGTGTAACTACTTTATTACGCTGAGAAGGGGTTTATATGGGAATTTCTTTGCGAATTCGCTGTTTGTTTTGACTCATTCGCAAAGTCATAACCATACATTGTATTGGCTACACTTGACCGTTCCCTCACAAAGGTTAGAAGATGGTTAAAACTTGGTTCGAGCCCCTGCTCTATCAGGCTACTTGCACGTTCGACCCACTGGGACCGAATGTGAAGTGGAAAGTCTCCTAACTATTTTGCGTAGGTTTTCCGTATTATTCACATCGGACATAAAACCTAGCTGTGTCAAGGTCATATGACATTTCTCCATATGGAGTGACAGGTTCATTAGTCCCTTTACGTCATTACTTTTTTATGGCACTGCCATTTACTAAACTATCAACATGGGACCGGGGCCACTAAATGTGGTTTACCGTACCTAGATTTAAGGATTTCTTTAGCCCTTAAAATAGCCTTCGTCGGAGACAAAATTACACAATCTTCGATACAATATTTTGCTTCACCCTGACACAATTGAATTAAATAATTTAATTTTAATCTATTGTCACTTACCCTTGCCTCGATATTGGTTTCGAAATTGCTGATGAATTTACAATAATCAGCAGGATTCCCACTAAATTTTATCACTCCGGTTTAGGTAAACCATAAACGTTTTGAGAATAAATTTGTCTTGATGGTATATTATCACAAAGATTTTCACTAATTGCATTGTCAGGTAAGTCCTTCACGTAATTTCAACTCGAACATCGGTTGCTGGCTTGTCGGGTAAGGATAGTACTCCTCTGTCATCGGAATCTTCTTCTTCAATCTCAGCAAGTTCTAGCTCGTGCCGGGCCGAAAGCAGTTCGAGCTCCCGGCGAGCCTCCTCGCTTCTGCGCTCTGTATCTTGTTTTTTCTTTCAGCTGGCGGAGGCGCAGTTCTCCCTCCGCTTGCGTGAGGCTGTAGAGCTACACGTTACCAACGGAAAATTTGCAACAACTCGTGTATTCTTGATTCTTCTCCAATTCACTTCAGCTTTCGTTGCTGGGTTACAATTACTTGCCATCTTTAGATGATAGCAATTATATGTTTGACGATATAATCCAAATAAATAACGGTTTAATCCAATTAAAAACTTTACATTTTCGTTAATAGATTATGTTCAATAAGCTGTAGGATAACACATGTTCAAAACTGTAGGAACTATACTGTTCAATAACTGTAAAGAACACAGTGTAGATTACGTGGGTGGTGAGAGAGAACACGTTAAAAACGGGTGTTTCACTTCAACTGTTCACCCAAATTCAACAAAAGACACTACGACACAAGTCCGTAAAGGGGCAGCTTCACTAAGTTTTGGGCAACAAAAAGATGCAATTCCACGCGCTATATTTTCACTTTTATTCCAGAAAACAACAACATAGTCTAAGGAGTATATAGCGTATATAGCGTATATAGCGGTTATCTGAAAGTTAAACAGTTATACTTCCATTAATAACAATTAAAACAACATACAAAGAATGCATACATACTTACAAATAAACAAGTCACATAATTATATAATTCATCCTTAACAAATACTGTGGGAATCCTGCTGCTAGTAATGTTAACAAATTTATTAATTGATAGAATTACAGATTATTTACTTTTACATCAAAGTTTTAACTAGGATACAGCTTTATCTGTCTTAACATAAAATTGTTAATGTATTTACCTTAACAATAATAAATGTAATTATTTTAGAACAAAACTTATGTAAACAATAATTTTCCCGAACGAAGGCAAATAAAAAACAAAAATAAACTTACTGAACAATGGTATCTGTGCCCGAAACTTAATAAATAGAAATTCACAAGATTTGTACTTCACATTCCGAAATCTTATTTTCAACTGCGCCTTAGAAAGGCGGCAAATCTTGCATTTGCATATAATTATTATTTCTAGGGACAGTTTTGACCAACCAAAATGCAGGAAGCGCCCTCTAAGAAAATAAAAGTAAAATTTGATTTTCTAAATATGGGGATCATTAATTACTAGGGAACGCTTAGTCTTGGCAGGGACCAGAGCGCACTAAAATAACACTGCGCTGGACAGTTGGCATGATTTATTGAAATCAAAACAATTATCTAAACATTTTAAACCGGTCTCTGATAATTAAAACCAGCACCAACATTCGGAGTCTGGAACACCGGCCCTCAATGAACTTTTTTACATAAGTTCATTCTTATATATTAAGGGAAGACGAAAGAATAACACGGTGTTCAATAACTGTAGGAACTATACTGTTCAATAACTGTAAGAACACAGTGTTATTCTACAGTTATTGAACAGTATAGTTCATACAGTTATTGAACACCGTGTTATTCTACAGTACTGTTAAGGTTTAAACCAAAATTTTAATATTCTAATATATCTCGAAATATACAAAGGGTATCGTCCCAATTCGCCATAAACTGCAACATTAGGAGTCGACATTTTAACAAAAAGAATTTTCTTACAAAATTTAAGGTGAATTCTTTCGATTTCTTTTGATTTTGTAAACCCCCATATTTCACTTGAATAATTTAGTACTGATCCGACAAAAGAATCAAAAAGTTGACAAACAATTATATATTTTTGACATTTAACTAATAAAACATTCATTGATTTCAAAGCTTTACCGACAAATTGTTGTTGATTTAATGCAAAACTCGTATAATTAAAAACAGTTCCTAGGTAGTTAAAATTTCTAAGTCCCCCACGTTCACGAAATACGATAACTTTGGTTTTTTTGTACATTGACTTCAAGACTCCATAGTTTGCAATACTCAGAAAGTAATCTAAGACTAGTGTTAATTTCATCTGGAGTCTTCCCAAGAATAACCATATCATCTGCAAACAAAAGTAGAATAAGAATAATATCATCAATATTTACACCTGAATTTATATCATCTTGCAAAAATAACTCTAAGTCTTCAACAAATAGTGAAAATAATACTGGTGAAATTACCTCCCCTTGTCTTAAACCAACAGCATATTTGAAAAACTCAGAGTACGAATTACACGACCGAACACATGATTTTACTTTTTCATACATGTCCTTAATTATTCTCAAAATTTTACTGTTAACCCCATGCTTATACAATTTAAGCCATAATGCATTTTTATATATACTCGTACAATCATATGCTATTTTTTAAATCAACAAAAACACAATATAATCTTTTATTTTCGAACCAAATTATGCAAAATAAACAAGGCATCAGTTGTCGAATAGCCTTTTCTGAATCCAAACTGTGCATCTGATATGGTATTATTCTCATTACAATATTTAACAATTCTATTATTTAGTATTGTCGTAAATAATTTCGACATACAACTTACTAAAGTAATGCCTCTATAATTTTTAACATTGTTTTTATCTCCTTTCTTGTGCAATGGTACAATAACCCATTCAGTCCATCTTTCAGGGGAAAAAACCGCTATCAAAAATACAATTAATTAAATATCACAAATATGCGCTGCCAGTATATCTACAGTTTCAATAAAATATTCGTTCAGCAAAAAATCGTTTCCGCAGGAATTATCACGCTTTAATGTTTTAACGGCGTTTAAAATTTCATTAATAGTAATTGAACTATTCAGAACGTCAGTATTATCATCATTTTCTAAATTTGAGTTAAATTATGATTTGTAGAAAAATCTTCTGCTTCAATATACACAATATATTGCACGGTACGATTATCAACAATCATGCTGAATGTGCCCACACGCATATTGACAGTACCAGTAAGCACAATAGGAGTGACATTGAGTAAATTGTAACAGCCATCAAGCACTGTGTATTTTTACCTCAATAATATTCCATAAGTTTATCTTGAATATTAAATGAGACAACTGTACAAGAGGAGCCTGCCCGAACCGCTTCAATGTAAATGTTTGATTTAGTCATTTATATACTTAGCTTTTTACGACCATTACTAAACGTGATTATAACTGTGGCAGACATGTGGCGCATATTTGCTTATTCTAAATTAATAATTGCAATATTTACAGTGCTAAAATTGATAAGTATTTAAAGCGGTGCTATGAGGTATAAGTGACGCTGGATATACTGAAAACCACGGTTGCGTAACAATTATAAAATATTATTTATTAGACATTATTATACGGAGAGACCGTTGCTCGAATAAAATGTTGGCCTAAAATATTAATTTTCCAATTAAGCACGTCATGCGTAAAAAACAAAGCAATATCTTAAATATTAAAAGATTTTCTTCTTCCATCACTACTGTACTTCATGCATTTAAAATTTACACTCTTTATATATGTTTTTAGGGAAAATATTGAATATATTATACATTTTACAAAGCATTATTTTAAATGGACCGGATATCGACAATACCGATATTGTTAGCTGTTGAAAAGAGCTTTCACTCTGCCCTGTCAGACCTTTCAATTATACATGTACACTATATCTTGAAGATAAAAAACAACGTATTGGGCGAAATGTTATGGCATTCCAGTAACGTGTTCTTCTAATCCGTATTCAATTATGTTCATTCATTTTTTACAAATTTTACAATGTAAATTCATTGTTTGCGTCCCATTGTCGTTTACTGGACAATCATTGTACGTAAAATGTCGTGAAAACAAAACACACATTGTTTATGTTAATTATATCTGAAAACAAGATATAAATTATATCTGAAAACAGAAATTCGTGCCAATAGATGCATTAGCTAATTGATTATCTAAATGAATGATCAGAAATGGTCACTAAATAATTCCTTTCACTTAATGAGACAAGTTCTTGTTCTGATCTGTAAATTAATGATAAGGTGTTGAAAGGGACAGTGTGGCAGGTTATGAACACAAACGTGATGTCGCTACACGTTTTTATTTCACGGAAATCTAAAGGATATAAAAATATCTTATAAAATACAAATATTTAAGGATGGGGTTTTAACAAAAATACAGTTTTCATTATACATAAAATGTTCTTTAATTTATCATTTCTTTCTCTTCAGTTTTTCCCTCCTTTGGTGATGAATAAATGAATGAATACGTGAGAAAGTGCGTGAGTAAATGATTGATGAATGAATGAATGAACGAATCCTCAACAATTATTTGGTAAGACCAAACACACTAGTATTGAGTATAAATCAGGACAGTAAATGTCATGCAATGAAAGATGGCAAATTGTTTCATTGACTTTATATCAATTGGTAACAGATATATTGTACTTTGCTTGTATAATAGTTGTCCGTACTCGTCTCCATCAAATGTATTCATGATCATCCTCATGTTCCGTCTTACCTTTCCACTTTCCATACGGCTGCTTGACTCGTATTGCATGAAAGTGATCCCATTACGTTTTATCTGCTTATTTGTGCTTATTCTCTTCTTAGACATGCAGGTCTACCATCTTCGATCAGCAATATTATGAGAACATTGCCATGGAATACATATCAAGGCAGGGTGATCAAAATAAATTTTGGGACTATAAAATTAACTTAAGTTTAAAATAAACGTGTATGAGTCAGCACTCCGATGTCAAGGCCACGATCCTGCATTGACAATCTCGCCATAGTATCTACACCAATGGTATTTATCATAAATTCGCCCTAAGGTCAATAGGGAGAGCATCAGATTAGTGATCTAGAGGTCGCTGGATCGATCCTCGTGCGACGGTTATTTCTCTGAATAGTCATTGAACTCTCAAGTTACCTGTAATTTTCCACCGTATTATTATTTTACTTCATGACGAAGAAGTAGTAGAAGAAGAAGAAGAAAATTTTATTATACTTATACATGTATCTCATTACACATCAAAACAACTAAAATACATATAAAACATTTAGTCACGGTTGGTATTAAATAGAACACAATTATAAATGTTCCTGTTTATACAATCAGAAGAATAAGCTCTAATAAGTATGAAATTAGATATTGAATAACAGTAACTTTTCACTAATAAAGTTTCTAACAGTGAATATAATGAACATTGTCTAGGATATGAATTCAATAAATCATTTCTTTTCATATTGGCTAAATATATACATTTGCTTAGATTGTTTAGAATTGATTTGTTGTTTGACTTAAGCATTTCTGTGAATTTGTACTTACTAGGTCTATGATAAAAATGACGTTTAATAAGCCGTATTCATGGTAAGCACTGCATATAAGAATAAAATGATACTCATCTTCGATCTCAGAGCAATGACATAATAGCTTAATATTTCCTGTCTTTTATTTATGTTGCTTCCATATCTACCTGTTTGAAATCTAAGATTATGCGAAGAAATTCTTTAAAGCGTAATACTACTCCTTAAATATTTAGATTTGATGGTAATGAAATAATTTCCATAATTTAAATCTGTTTTATATAAAGAGTATAAAGAGTGTTTAAAACATTATTGTTGTTTAAATTTGACTGCCATTTTTGTTCAAAGCAATCCAAAACTCCCTTTCATTTCATAAAGGTATTTAATTCTTTTGCTATATACATATAGGTAAAAAAGATAAAGTATTACAGACATAATTTTCTGGATAGATAGTTTGCGTATATTAAATTGATAACGCTTATGCTTACAAAATGATAAATGATGGAAAGGTGTCTTAATGGGTCATGAACTTGTTTCTTCACCAGTACCGGTTAGATCAAAGAAGCGGACTCTAGATAAGTTCAAATAATCTTTTAGCTGTCATCATCATACTATATAATTTCATCTTAGATGAATACATATATATTCCAACTTTAACAATGGTAAACTAATTCAATTATAAATGTAAAATGTACCTTAACTTGACTTGAAGTTGCACAGAAATATGATAAGCGCTAGCAATGCAAAATGGCTAAAGCTTTCGAACGCTTACATGTAAAATGGCAAATATGATTAGCAATGTGAAATGGTTTACGATTGATGATAAGAAAATGCTTATTAAAGCTACGAAATTATTAAGTATCCATATATTTACTTTATTCGCTATGCATGCCATGAAGGTTAAAATTAACTAACCTATGTCATTGATCTATGTACGTATCTATATAACATTGTCCCTGGGTATTTCTATAATTATTATGCTGTATAATCTTAAGTATGATTTATTAATATAGAACATGTCGATATAACCTTTTTGAAGGATGGAGAAAAATACCTCATAAATAATTAAAATTTAAATGCTGTATTATCTCTTGGAATCCAAATCCTCCAGGGACGGGATCCAAATCGACTCATTAAGCATACTTGTAATTGAACTTTTGCCGACCAATTTTCTACCCTTCAATAATTGTAATAGTACAAAGATATGTCAAGAAAAAACCATGGAGTTAATATATATCTGTGGAAAAACTTAAAGGGAATGTTCGTTTGGTGTACAGGATTTTAACTGACAGATTTAGGTGACAGGTGTGTTTTAAGCTTCGAACACCATTAAATGGTTTTCTTCCTCAACAAAAAATAATACCTCGAAAATTGTACACGTATGTCATCTAACAAAATATGTGTAATATTCATCTATTTAACTAAATAAGCATATTGTTTATCAAATTATAAGATATATACAAATATAAAAGTTAAACATATTAGTTTACATAATAAACAAGCAATTAATTAATCAAAATAAAGAAAATATTATTCGCGTTCAATAAATTATCTAACTAAATATAAAATTTTAAAATGTAGATAAAAAAAAGCTAAACACACTTTTTCCCAACTTGAAGGTGAGTGTAATATTTACTAAAGCCCCAGTCACATTAAAGTTTATGACCAGTAAAGACCAGTTCACGATCACCAGTGACCACTGGTCGCGTACACTCTTTAAAAAGTCTTACGACGATTATCGGTGATCTTCGATAGTCGCAGATTATCTTATTTAGGTGCCACGACCAATTTCAGTCGTAAAGAGGTTTTTGAGCTTGCACAAAAACCTCTCTGCGATCAAACAGGTTGCTAGTGAACTTATAAGGTCTTAGGCTGTCGCACGATCGTCGCTCGAAAGTGCGACAATCTTACGACATTCTTTACAAAGTGCCTATGATTAACCTTAAGTTATCGTGCGATGGTCGTAGGACAAGTTGAAGGTGATCGCATGAAAGGTCACGGGTAGTCGTAAGTAATCCCACACATCTCGAGACCATCGTACGTTTGCTTATGACCTGTCGTGCGATTGTCAATGATGACTTGTCTTACGATAGTCGCAGAAGTAAATTTATCTGTGCAAAAAGGGTTTTGGTCGCAGACAATCGCTGATGATCGTCAGTTTTACAAGTCATCGGTGGTCGCATATAATCGTAAGCTCTAGTGTGACTGGGGTTTAAGTAACATATTACTAAAATGTCTGTTAAAAGTACTAGTTAACAAGTAAAACATACTGGTCCTATTTAAATAGATAAACATGACTTAACAAAATAATATGCTAAACATACTATAAAAATAAACAAAGTCGCTATTTAACAAAATAAAGTCGCTATGTGATCACAAAATAAAAAGATTTATCTTTTTATTTTTTTTGTAATTCATGAAGCAAGATTACTGCTTTGTTCTACACATGAAGTTGTATTTTTTTTTCAAAATGCATTGTACACAAAACCAATGCCATGTTTGTAAAAAGACTTAATCATCTTCTAATAATCAATAGTGTTCCTAACTTACTAATTGCCAATTAACCTAGTTTAGCTTTAGACCACAAATAGTTTATTCAACACATTTAAGTAATTGACAATCATATATTACAAATCAAAATGATAAAAGAAGAAAAAAAGTAAACATTAATAGTTAAATAAGAGTTGACGTGTCATTGTATGTAAATGATATATATTTAAAAAATATCAATTTAAACATTCAAGCATGTCAAATTATTAAAATACTATTTTACATTCTCTGAGAACGTTGGTCGAACTAATTAAACAATGAATTGTAATCGATTTGTATCCGTGATTTTCATGGATTGTTTTGAATTTTTATTTATTAAGGTTTTATTTTCAGATAATATTGACATTTACGTGATTAAAACAATTGTTTTGTAAGCATATTCTTCTATTAGAAGTTAACCTTTGGACGATTGCATTCATGAATGGAGAAAATGAAAGTCCTAATTGTGTATAAAATGATAAAATGTATATGTCCTGCCTAACGCAATAAGCCAATTTCCACGTATTTATTTTTGAAAAGTTAAATGTGTATGTGATCAGCTAACAAGCATTGGTTTAACGAAGATAAATATATGTGTTCTTTCAGCACAATGCGTCTTACACTTTATATACATGCTACTTGTTGCAGAAACAATCGAAATGATACAATTTACTAGTACATACATTTGCACTGATAACAACGAAATATGAAAATAAATATGCGTGCGTGCGTGCGTGCGCTCGTGTGTGTGTGAGTGTGTGTGTGTGGCGCAACACGGGTACACATGTGGTTAGAGAGAAAACAAATTGCTAAAGCAAATGTCATGATACTTCAACTCTTTTATAACAAGGTCCTGTTGAAAACAAAATGGTTGAGAGTTTATGTCTAACTGGAATTAAATGATAAATTTGACCAGTATATCATTCATAATATGTGACATGAACACTGAGCTATGATAGAACATTATTTGCACAAGAAATATATCTCATGCAATTACAGACAAAGAAAAAATATGTTTCAAAAAATATTTGTATCACATTTTTATCATAATTATGTCATAAAGGTTTTCCTGCAGCTGTGCTAATCGGCCCATTTTAAGGTAAATTTTACTATCAGCCATATGACTTAGTCGTATATCCATACCTTGTAAAACTGTTTGACCACTAACTGATATTTTTGACCGTTTTCAAGCAGTCGTTGCATGGAGGCCGAGTTACCGGATTCCTGACAGGAGCTGCTCATGCAATATAACCTTACTAATGGCTAGCATATAAAATCTACTTTTTTGGGATAGAATCTTATGTTGTCCTATTTAGTTTCAAACGTCGCACTATTGACGGTTTGTACAAAATGAACATCTTGTCAAATAGTTCACAAACTTTACTCCGTAATGTCTTTCTATGTATGTATATATATATCACACACACAGGCACGCACGCACGCAACACAACATTCAACATTTTTACAAAACCAGGAAAATATTACATAGTCTTTGAAAGTTTCATTTTGCCATGTGATTCTTAGCATGTGACATATTAATCAAACTTTTTCATCACAAATCATGTACCATTTATGCACGTGTTAATTTCTGCAATATGAGTATAATTATATCACATGTGGTAAAATTTTGGTAAAATTTTAAGCTGTTATAAATATGCGATCAATGATATAAATTCATTACGACTCAGCATGGCCAACATGAACATCTACACTTCCCGTTCTCATAATCAAAACATAGTGCACAGCAATGGACTTCTCCGTCCCACGAGCCATCACTTTTACAATTTCTGACATTACTTCCGGTAAAATGCATGCCTATACTGGCACACCTATACTGAACGAATGTTCCTATCTTATACGGGGCCCCGGTTGAATATCCTTCGACATTTTCCCATTGGTCGTTGGGTGCGTCGGAACAATATTTGTAACATGCGGCAGTGTATTGCCACTCGCCAGTGAGCAGACATACAGCAGTTGGCTGGGAAACATCAGGATGGGTATAGTATCCCGAGTTACATGTGTACGTCACAGAAACATCTTTCTTGATAGGTTGGGCTGGTAGGTTCTACAATAAAAATAAACATTTAATCTATTGTGGACATCTCCTTAGAGCAGACGCAGTGATCTAGTGTTTATACTGTGTGACTAGAAATTCAGGGTATGTTTGTTCTAACATCCCCGCTTCTCAATCCAATTATCTCAATCCTTAAAGATACTCACCACAATGTGATATACAAAGTTTAAGTATTTTAATCCAATTTGTGTTTCATAATCATTTTTAGGTAAACTGTTAAGACACTGAAAAATAGCCGAAGCGAGTTTTTTTCCTTTTGATATTTTCTTCCGGCAATGTGTTTTTTGAGCCTCGAAAATAGCAAAAAGTCATAAGGGCCAAGATCTGGCGAATACGGACAGTGATAATATTTGCAAAAGATCGATTATTCGAGCTATTGTCAAAGCTAAACTGAGCTGATTTACAAACCCTTTGTATCAATTTTAGAGCTTACACAACCAACTATGCGATAAATGTACATAGTTCGTGTAAAACATGGTAAAAAGCAAGATTTTGGCATAGTTGCATTTATATTTGAACAACCCTCGTAGAGCAACTTAATCTAGAATGAATTGATTTTGGGGTTGTGATTTACGTTGCTTTAACAGTTCAGGTCGTGAGGGGACTTTCCAGCTTCGCTGGTGGAGGAACACCTCTGACACCCGAGTAGAACCACCGACGATTCTAGCATTATGTCAGACTGTTTGAAAAATCTGCGAAAAAAGATCCATTAGAAGATATTTTTTGCAAATATAACCGACATATCAAGGTGTATGGAGGGTGATTTATGCCAAAATTATATCTTGCTTTCTTACGTTACATCGTGCTTTCTAACTTGTACATCGTGCTTTCTAACTTGTACATTATGCATTCTGACATATACATCTTGCATTCTGACTTTTACATGTTGCTTTCTTACATGCACATCATGCTTTCTGCTGTGTACGACTTGCTTAATTCTATGTTGATGTCGTTTTTTAACGATCAATTATTATTCTTTTGTTGATCTGGTATATTAATTCAATAAATTAACCTGCAACTGTTTGTATTTGGGTCTATTTACTCAGCTTGAATGACGAATGTCATAAGGTAGAATGCGCATAGCCGAAAGCCGAATGCAGCATGCATAATACAACGCGACATCTGGTGTAATAATATGTGACACCCAAATTATGCTAACAGGTGGCGCTACAGTTATATTCTCGGTAAAGTCCGTATTGCGGTTCGGATTCAGTTTACCAAGATACGTCCCTTTGTTTTAAAATTTCCATTTGCACTCATGGAGGAAATATACAAAACGATTTAACCAATATTTATATTTATTAATGAAACTCTGTAGGTCAAATTATATTTCCAGCTGACAATGACAAATTGCACATTTCCAAATCAATGGTTTTAGAATTTTCTTTTTTCATCAACAAAATATAATTAAAAAATAGAACAGTTGTTCAACAATGTTCAAAGTACTTGGGCCATAAAAAACTTCTTATTAAAATATTTCATCCTCTTGAAAAGTTCTTAAATTTTGACATGGCTTATTTCCAATACCTGTGACCATCCACAACATTTTAATGTGTTTTTATGTGTTCCTTCAGTTTTAAGCTGACACTGTGAACAAGAACCTGGGCCGTATTCATAAAGCAACTTAGTGAAAAAAAAGACATTTTTTGACAAGTTGAATTTAAAAAATCTAACATGTGTACAAAATTAGTTTGAAAATAGGCAAGAAAATGTCCTTATTAATAAAAACACATTAAAAATGTTGTGGATGGTCACAGGTATTGGAAATAAGCTATGTCAAAATTTAAGAACTTTTCAAGAGGATGAAATATTTTAATAAGAAGTTTTTTATAGCCCAAGCACTTTGAACAATGTTAAATAAATCGTTTTGTATATTTTCTCCATGAGTGCAAATGGAAATTTTAAAACAAAGGGACGTAACTTGGTAAACTGAATCCGAACCGCAATACGGACTTTACCGAGAATATAACTGTAGCGCCACCTGTTAGCATAATTTGGGTGTCACATATTATTACACCAGATGTCGCGTTGTATTATGCATGCTGCATTCGGCTTTCGGCTATGCGCATTCTACCTTATGACATTCGTCATTCAAGCTGAGTAAATAGACCCAAATACAAACAGTTGCAGGTTAATTTATTGAATTAATATACCAGATCAACAAATGAATAATAATTGATCGTTAAATAACGACATCAACATAGAATTAAGCAAGTCGCACACAGCAGAAAGCATGATGTACATGTAAGAAAGCAACATGTAAAAGTCAGAATGCAAGATGTATATGTCAGAATGCATAATGTACAAGTAAGAAAGCACGATGTACAAGTTAGAAAGCACGATGTAACGTAAGAAAGCAAGATGTAATTTTGGCATAAATCACCCTCCATAAAGGTGAGTTTACAAATCAAATGCCAAAAATGTAATTTGAGTTTGCATCAATTTAAGTTATTATAATTTGCTGAGTATTTCATTAGAAGCAGAGTCATCCAGCTTTTACTTTGAACACACTTACATGAAAAATCCCATTTGTTACTGCCGGAAGTTGACAAAACGGATAACATTCAACTTGAGGCGCTGACCATTTCCCGTCGTTTCCGCATGTTATTTCCGGTATACCGTCAGACAGGTAGAAACCCTGGTTACATTCATAAGTCGCTGTCATTGTATAATTATATAGCGTTCCTGGAAGCGGCGTACCATTTTCTACTGTTGGAATTTCATTCTGATGACAAAACGCATAACACGCAACTTCCGGTTGCGACCACGTGCCTTGGTCATTACAATTAACAAATCTGGAACCAGGGGACAGATAATATCCGCTGTTACACATGTACTTGGCTTGTTCAAAAATTGTATAGATGTTACCGGGTGTTGGACCACCGTTTGGTATCGGCACGATGTCTGTTTGGTGGCAGTACGGTAAACATTCGAACTCAGACCATGTGCCAGTCTTGTTACAAACTATTGTCCTATCTGTTATATTATAATAACCATTTTTGCAATTAAATGTGGCGATCGTGCTATCAACAAACCTATACGTTGACCACGATGAAACTAGCGCAGATGATTTGATCGGAATAGATGGACAATTCTTTAAACATTCAAAATCCGTAGAAGACCAGTTTCCGTCACTGAGGCAAGTCACAGATGGTAGACCTATTGGAGTAAATCCTTTGTCGCAAACAAGCTCATTTTTGTCGCCCACAGAACTCAGTGGTTTAATCCTAAACGAAGCGTTCACAATTTCCGTTTCCGATTTACAATATACTATTATACATCTAAAGAACGGGGGTTTACTAGAGTCTATGCACATGGAAGTTTCATTGCAAGGATTTTCGTTGCATGGTCCATCCAGCTCGATAGTTTCGTTGTTTATGACAACATCAAAACACCATTCAGGTTCTAACCCACTTAGCGCTAGTCCCGAACTATTCCTGAGGGCACAATGTTTTACATAGTTGTTGTAGTTAACCGCTGCGCATATAGTCCGACGCCGACATTCCAAGATGCACTCCTCCACTGTAATACCAACAAAATGGTGAAAACTGTGCAAAGTTGTACATGGGGATAACGTGTATAAAGTTTGAACAGCATGAGCGGATAAGTCTATATTTAGAAAAACAATTCCAAAAATAAAGAACATGTTTCCTGTATATTGTATACGACACTGAATCTATACAAGTGAAGCAAATATTCTTATATGGTACGGTGACTGTTTCACCGTGCTTTAATGATTTTTGTTTTAATGATGGATGACGGGTAACAATTAAGGTAGTGTATACCTAGAAATAGAATAATCACAATGGATATACTGATGTTATATACAGTTATCAATATATTACATATGAAGGTATGATAGCACATTAGTTAGACCGCATCATTTTTGTAAATAATGAGAAAAAAATATGGCTTTTAAGTTGTTCTTTTTTATGTAAAATTAACGATTTTTTAATTCTGTATATCGCGTGAATTAATTTCAATGGTTCTGAAACGCAAAGAAAGGTTGTTGTTAATGTAAAATGAACAATATCTTAACTAATCATGATTTTACATTAGAAATACAAATGCCATTTTGATTTTTAAAACTATCTGTTAAATGTAGAAGGGGTAAAATAGATTCCATAAGTTTTCCCCAAGGATGGGCCGATACAGAATAAGTATTATTTATTGATGTTAGAAGCTAGTTTGCGTTTACATACTTTTCATTACAGAAAATGTTCTTTTCAGAAAAAGAAATACGCAAATACAATACCACAAATAAGAAGATTTTTTATTGCATTCTTATCCTGGTACAAGTGAAAGATGGGAATGCCCTGCTATATTTGAAAGTGTCCATAAGTAGTGTAGTGTCCATAAGTAGTGTTCAAGAGATTTTGGTAGCACACGTAGCCAGCAGTGAAAAGTATGGTCGGAACTCACTGATAAACACTTATGTCTCACCCCGGTAAAGAATTAGACACAACCCGTTCTATAGAAAGTAATTATTTAATTGTTGAAGTGGCCCAATTGAAGTTCTAAGTCATAACTTAAGTGTATTTATTGCATGTGCGTAGTTTTTGTGTATTAAAGGATGACTTTAAAAGTTTTTTTGTGTATTCTCCAGGAACTTATTTGTTGGCGGAAGGATTAAAAAATGTACTAACCACCAGCAGTTAGTAGTTTCTAAAGTGGTGAATTTAAACTGTGTTACAACAGAATGAAGATTTCTGAGAAAAGTACATGGCTAACATATTATATTTTGGGCATCATTTGACTAACAAAGTGTTGATGTTTAAAGTTGAAGACTGTATATAATTCATAAAAAACAGTGGAATCGAGAATGAAGCCTCAAACTCAAATTCAAAATGTAAGAAATAGGTTTATAATGAAGGTATAGATCAAGAAATATGTATACATCAATAGGATATTTTATTATGAAAGTCCACCGAGGTAATCAATAACCTTAATTAAAAGAGACAAAAGACTTGCTTGAATTAATTATTAATTTCATTTCTTTATTATTTAAAAATAAAGCTTTTACGAACAAATCAATTTTTCAAACAATAGATGTGTAAATGTAGTCCATTTAAAAGAATCCATAAATAAGTTACTCCATGAAGACTTGTAAATCAAATAATCTCATCAATAATCAATTCAACCCTTTACCTCATATTGACGGCGTTTCGACCCCACCCCCCCTTTTGAGGCCTCAAACTGTGAAGACCCCCTCTATTTAGACCCAAAACACTTTTTTCGTATATGAAATGTTGTTAAACAAGTGATTACTTTTTAGTCGCCGTCCCACATCAAAAAGGTACATCAAGGGGTTGCCAGAAGTGGGGTGTGTCCTCTTCTGTCTGGGGGTTTGAAGGGGGCGGCAGTCCCCCTCATCGTCAAGAAATTTTTGAACATGTCACATTTATTTAATATCTATAAATAGGTTTTTGGAATATTTAGGTCATCAACTGATCATTCTAGGATACATGTTCAACAATAACATACCATGATAACCGACTGTGTACTACAAAATGATAAATGAAAAACCCCGAAGAGCGCGATTTATTGACGGAAAAGGTTATTTCATTTGAAAATGTTTGCATTGCGAATATTCATTGTAACATATCGCGACATTTCATTCTTAATTAATAATCAAGCACCCTCATACCGATCGGAATTTTCGGCTTTTATTATGACCGACTAAAAGGCTCGAGAAGTTGCTGTCGCCCTTTCACAAAATCTGATTTCATTCCATAAGAGCGCCGCGCTTCGGCGCGGACGCCAATCACCACTGATTAGCAAATACTTTTTGCGGAAGTTACATGTAAACCAGCGTATCATTATTTCATTATTTATTTATGAAGAAGAAGAAGAAGTAGAAGAAGAAGAAGTAGAAAATTTATTGAACTTATACATTAACACGTCAAAACTACTAGTAATACATATAAAACATTTTGTCACGGTTTACAAACAATAGAACACAATAATTAATGTTTCAGGTCATACAATTAGAAGAATAAGCTCTAATAAGTATGAAATTAGATATTGAAGAACAGTAACTTTTCACTTATAAAGTATTTAACAGTAAATATAATGAACATTGTTAAAGTCTAGGATGAATTCAATAAATCATTTCTTTTCATATTTGCTAAATAAATACATTTGCTACGATTGTTTAGAACTGATTTGTTGTTTGACTGTAAGCAAGTATATCTATGAATTTTTACTTTCTAGGTCTATGATAAAAATGGCGTTTAATAAGCCGAATTCTTAACCCATTACTTCATGAGCAGTTTGTGAAAAATGGCTGTTTTCATTGAAAAGTCTCCCGTTACAAGTTCAAATTGCTACTATATAATACTATAAAAACTGCTTCAATACTAATCAAAATTGGCACAAATGTTGACTAGACGATTGCCTTTGTAACGACATGCTCAGTCTTAAATTTCTTGTTACCATTGCAACGATGGGACATCTCAAAACTTCCAAAATCACTATTTTGCGTTGATTTTTTTCCTTCAAAATTGATTTCAAAGTGCTGCAACTTCTCGCTGGATTGAGATAGAGTCAAAGGCTTTTCAGCGTTGATTACACGTTACGGGGTCATTTTTTGCCTCTCACAAGTCCAAAATTTTCTTGGCGATGAACGGGAATGCCGCCCCCTTCACCCCCCCCCCCCCAAACAGAAGAGGCACCGTGATGTACCTTTTGGAAACAACATTTCTCAAACAAAAACAAGTGTTGGGGATCTAAATAAGGCATTTTTCACCATTGGAGACAACAAATGGGGGGGGGGAGCGCTTAAAGGCGTGTATATTGGGTAATGGGTTAAATCACCGTTAGAATAAAATGATACGCATCGTCGATCTCAGAGCATTGACATAATTGGCTTAATCTTTCCTGTCTTTCAATTCTGTTCCTACCATATCTACAAGATATGCGAAGAAATCTTGAAAGCGTAATATTACTCTTTAATATTTAGATTTGATAGTAATGAAATAATTTTCATAATTTTAATCTGTTTTATATGAATATAAAGAGTGTTTTAAACATTATTGTTATTTAAATGTGGTTGCCATTTTTGTTTAAAGCAATCCAAAACTCTTCCAACATATTTTCTTTCATTTTATATAAATATCTAATTCTTTTGCTATATACATTTAGGTGAAAGATAAACTATTACAGGCATACTTTTCTAGACAGAAAGATTGCGTTAATTGTTGCAATATTAAAATGATAACGCAGATAAATTAAGGTGTCCTAATGAGTCATGAACATGTTTCTTCACTAGGACTAGTTAGATCAAAGAAGCGGACTCTAGATAAGTTCAAATAATCTTTTAGCTGTCATCATCATACTATATAATTTCATCTTAGATAAATACATATATATTCAAACTTTAAAAATGGTAAACTAATTCAACTATAAATGTAGAATCTATTTTGACTTGACTTGCAGTTGCACAGAAATATGACTATGCTAAAATAGCTAAAGCTTTCGAAAACTTACATGTAAAATGGCTAACCGTTGAAATGTGATATGATGTGGAATGGTTTACGATTGATGATAAGAACATGCTTATTATAGCAACGAAACTATTAAGTATCCATATATTTACTTTATTCTTTATTCTCTCATACCATGAAGATTAAAATTAACTAGCCTATTACATTGATCTATGTACCTATAACATTGTCCCTGGGTATTTCTATACTATGTTGTATGATCTTACGTATGATTCATCAATATAGAACATGTCGATATTACCTTTTTGAAGGATGGTGAAAAAAATACCACATAAATAATCAAAATTTAAATGATGTATTAGCTCTTGGAATCCAAATCCTCCAGGGACGGGACCCAAATCGACTCATTAAGCATACTTGTAATTGAAGTTTTGTCGACCAATTTTCTACCCTTCAATAATTATAATAGTACAAAGATATGTCTAGGAAAAAATAAAAGGGAAAGTTCGTGTGATGTATCGGATTTTAATTGACAGAATCGTTTAAAGCTTCGAACACCACTAAATGGTTTCCTTCCTCAACGAAGATAATACCTAAAAAAGTTTTAAACATAAGACATTCAAAAATTTTAAACATATGACATCTAACAAAATAAGCGTGATATTCATCTTTTTAACTAATTAAGCATATTATTTATCAAATAATGAACATATAAATATACAAGTTTAACTATCAAACAAAATAAACAAAATATCATTTACGTTCAATAAACTATTTGGTAACAAAATATAATATTTTTATAATGTAAATAAAAATAAAGGTAAACACACTTTTACCAAGATAAGTGTAATATTTACTAAGTTACAGATATACAATGCTCGTCGTTTGAGTAAAGTATTTTAATCACAAAAATTTATAGAAATCTATGAAATGACCTATAATGTACAGAATTTAAACATAGCATATCTTCGTTGTTTTAAGTGAAACATGTTTATTTTATATTAACAAAAAGACTGTGTAGCAATTATCAATATTTTCTTATATCAAATTTGAGCATAGTATATCTTTAAACATATAACTTATTATCTGACAAGTTAAACATACTACTTAACAAGTGAAACATACTAGTTAACAAGTGAAACATACTTGTTAACAAGTGAAACATACTAGTTAACAAGTTAAACATACTAGTTAACAAGTGAAACATACTACATGTAGTTACCAAGTTAAACATACTGGTTGCTTTTTAAAGAGATAAACATGATTTAACAAAATAATAAGCTAAACATACTATAAAAATAAACAAAGTCGCTATTTAACAAAATAATTTGCTATGTGATCACTAGACAAAAAGATGTATCCTTTTATTTTATTTTGTTTTTGTAATTCATGAAGCAACATTACTGATGAAGTTGTATTTTTTTTTCAAAATGCGTTGTACACAAAACCAATGCCATGTTTGCAAACAAAGAGGACTTATTCATCTTTTAATAATCAATAACTTATTAATTGCCAATTCATCTAGTTTAGCTTTAGACCAAAAAATAGTTTATTTAACACATTTAAGTAACTGACAATCGATCATATATCACAAATCAAAAAGAAAAAAAAAGAAAAAAAGTAAACATTAATAGTTAAATAAGACTTGACGAGCCATTGTGAGTGAATGATATATGAGCCGCGTCACGATAAAACCAACATAAAGGGTTTGCGACCAGCAAGGATCCAGACAAGCCTGCGCATCCGCGCAGTCTGATCAGGATCCATGCTGTTCGCTTAAAAAACCTATAACCAGTAGAGGAAGTGATAGCGAACAGTATGGATCCTGATCAGACTGCGCGGATGCGCTGGCTGGTCTTGATCCATGCTGGTCGCAAACGCACTATGTTGGTTTTGTCGTGACGCAGCTCATATATTAAAACAATATCAATTTAAACATTCAAGCATGTCAAATTATTAAAATACTATTTTACATTCTCGGAGAACGTTTGTCGAACTAATTAAACAATGAATTGTAATCGATTTGTATCCGTGATTAGGATTTTCATGGATTGTTTTGTATTTTTATTTATTAAGGTTTTATTTGAAAAGTTAAATATTTATGTGATCAGCTTAAAAGCATTGGTTGTGGTGTTTCCTTTAACGAAGATAAATATATGTGTTCTTTCAGCACAATGCGTCTTACACTTTATATACATGTTATTTGTTGCAGAAACAATAGAAATAATACAATTTACAATTACGAAACAACAACGAAAAATGAATATTAATATACATAACATCTAATATTATTTACATTATATATATATATATAGTAAAATCTCTAACTTGCCGTATATATAAGCAAAAACGCTAATTTAAATTTGCCGTGGGTTTCGGCTTTGCGGCCTTCTTCAGCAGCATTTATTTTACATACACATATATAAAAACAAAACAATGGAACGTCAATGAACGACGCCCGCCGTGGCGTTGTTTACTGCCGCGTTATTCTTTGGTATTAACTCCATATGGTCTATAGGTTCTTAATTCATTTTTCCACAAATTTTCTATTGTTTTTCTGTATTGGTCATTCCGGTATAGCTTTTCCAACCCCATTATTAAAAAATCATTAACTGTGTGGTCGTTCGTGTAAAAATGCGCCGCTAACGGATCGTTGTACTTGGTTCGTATTCTGGATAAATTTAGAAGGTGTCTTTGGTACAACGTATCCCCTGTTTCTCCAACATAAATATAACGTTTGCAACGCTTACAATAAACTGCATACACCACATTCGTAGATTTGCACGTTATCTGATTTCGAACCTTATACGAGGCCCCGTTCAAACCAATGAATGTGTCTGCTTCAATAACGTACGGACAAATCGCACACTTTTTGGATCTGCAAGGAGCACAGGAATTCGGCTGTTGAAAAAATAGTTTATTGTGTTTCTTATGAACAAGAATATCCTGTAGGTTATTATCACTTCTAAATGCCGCAATTGGAGGATTCGGGAATATTTCCTTCATTCTACATTATATCATATAAGTGTGTACGTGCGTGCGTGCGTGTGTGTGTGTGTGCGTGTGTGTGTGTGTGTGTGGTGCAGTAGTTAGAGAGAAAACACGTTAAAGGATTTTCTAACACTAGATTCATGCAGCTGTGCTAATCGGCCCCTTTTAAGGTAAATTTTACTATCAGCCATATGATTTAGTCGTATATCCATACCTTGTAAATCTGCTTGACCAATAACTGATCTTTTTGACCGTTTTCAAGCAGTCGTTGCATGGAGGCAGGGTTACCGGACTCCGGACAGGAGCTGCTCATGCAATATGACCTTACTAATGGCTAGCATATAAAATCTACTTTTTTTGGGATAGAATCTTATGTTGACCTATTTAACTTCAAACGTCGCACTATTGACGGTTTGTACAAAATGAACATCATGTCAAATAGTTCTCAAACTTTACTCCGTAATGTCTTTCTATGTATGGATTGACAGACGGACCGACAAAACTTTAAAAATTTAATACTAAGCATTAAAATCAATATATATACATGTATATATATAATATGTCACATGCTAAAAATAACAAGGAAAATGAAACTTTCAAAAGTAATATTTTCATGGTTTTGGAAAATGTCGAAGTTGTGTTGTGTGCGTTAGTGCGTGCGTGCGTGCGTTCGTGTGTGTGTGTCCGTGTGTGTGTATTACGTACTCTTTGAAAGTTTCGTTTTTCTTGTGTGGCACTTTTTCATCACATATTTTGTACCAATAACGTTTAATGCACGTGTTAATTTCTGCAATATGAGTATAATTATATCACATGTGGTAAAACTTTGGTAAAATTTTAAGCTGTTATAGATATGCAATCAGTGATATAAATTCATTACGACTCAGCATGGCCAACATGAACATCTACACTTCCCTCTCTCATAATCATAACATGGTCCACAGCAATGGACTTCTCCGTCCCACGAACCATCACTTTTACAATTTCTGACATTACTTCCAGTAAAATGCATTGCTATAGTGTCACATCTGTACTGAACGGATGTTCCTATTTTATACGGGGCCCCGGTTGAATATCCTTCGACTTTTTCCCATCGGTAGTTGGGTGCGTCGGAACAATATTTGTAACATGCGGCAGCGTATTGCCACTCGCCAGTGAGCAGACATACAGCAGTTGGCTGGGAAACATCAGGATGGGTATAGTATCCCGAGTTACATGTGTACGTCACAGAAACATCTTTCTTGATAGGTTGGGCTGGTAGGTTCTACAATAAAAATAAACATTTAACCTATTGTGGACACCTCTTTAGAGCAGACGCAGTGATCTAGTGTTAATACTGTGTGACTAGAAATTCAGGGTATGTTTGTTCTAACCCCCCCCCGCTACTCCTGCCCTGCAGATGTCCTTTGTAATGTAGTTTAGAGACTTGGGGGTTAGGTACCAGTGTTTTCCTCTGGACTACCGTTAATTATTTAGTAATTAAACTTTTATAAAGAAACTATTAGTAATTTTACATCAGGGGGTACAAGGAGTCTTCAAATATCAATGCAACCTGCCAATTTTCAGAAGAGCTTCACAAACAGTGCCGAAACAATTATCTCAATCCTTAAAAATACTCACCACCACGTGATATACAAAATTTAAGTATACTAATCCAATTTTTAAATGCGTTTCATAATCTTTTCGAGGTATACTGTTAAGCCGAACCGAGACTTTTTCGCGTTTGATATTTTTCTTTCAGCAAGGTGTTTTTTGAGCCTCGGACATAGGAAAAAGTCACAAGGGACAAGATCTGGCGAATATGGAGGCTACCTTTTCCTGTTTCAGATATTCTCGTATAATGGCCGCTTTGTGTTAAGAAGCATTGTCATCCAACAACCTGACACCACGGAGACCTGTTGCTGGTCGACGGTTTTTGAAATATTTCTTTCATTTATGAAGGACCTTGCCTTTTTAAAACTTGGCATTTGCAGATTTACCCTTTGGTAAGGCAATTTAAATAACAGGACCTCGATTGGTAAAAAAAAACATACAGGACGTTTTAACGCTCATGGTATGTTTTGCTATGCAAGGTCTTTGACTTCCTTTGGTTGCCCATATTGTGTTATGTATTTTTCGCTTGGGCTCATAAAAGTGAACCAAGGTCTCATTGACAGTGATGATATTTGCAAAAGATCGATTGTTCGAGCTATTGTCAAAGTTCGACTGAACTGATTTACACATATGTTGTATAAATTAAGAGGTTACACAACCATCTATGCAATAATTGTTCATAGTTCGTGCAAAACATAGTAAAAAGCAAGATATTGGCCTAGTTGCATTCAAATTTGAACACCCCTCGTAGAGCAACTTAATCTAGAATGTTTTGATTTCGTGGCTGTGATTTACGTTGCTCTAACAGTACAGGTCGTGTGGCAACTTTCCAGCTTCACTGGTGGAGGAAAATATCTAGCACCCGAGTAGAACCACCGACGCTCCGCAAGCAACCTGGATGATAATGTTGAATAATCATGAAATGATTAACATTAACCGAAATATGTAATGTCGTGACATCTGAAGTGAATCGCCCGTATACATTTCTGGTGATGCTAATTTATCGGTAACATTACCTTTTCCAACCTCAATTACCTAACATTCTGTCAGACTGCAAAAAAAGATCCATTAGAAGATACTATGCAGATATAACCGACATATCAAGGTGAGTTTACAAATCAAAAGTCAATAATGTAATTTGAGTTCGCATCAATTTAAGTTATTATAATTTTCCTGAGTATTCCATGAGAAGCAGAGTCGTCCAGCTTTTACTTAGAACACACTTACCTGAAAAATCCCATTTGCTACTGCCGGAAGTTGACAAAACGGATAACATTCAACTTGAGGCGCTGACCATTTCCCGTCGTTTCCGCATGTTATTTCCGGTATACCGTCAGACAAATAATATCCGCTGTTACACATGTACTTGGCTTGCTCAAAAATTGTATAGATGTTACCGGGTGTTGGACCACCGTTTGGTATCGGCACGATGTCTGTTTGGTGGCAGTACGGTAAACACTCGAACTCAGACCATGTGCCAGTCTTGTTACAAACTATTGTCCTATCTGTTATATTATAATAACCATTTTTGCAATTAAATGTGGCGATAGTGTTATCAACAAACCTATACGTTGACCACGATGAAACTAGTGCAGACGATTTGATCGGAATAGATGGGCAATTCTTTAAACATTCAAAATCCGTAGAAGACCAGTTTCCGTCACTAAGGCAAGTCACAGATGATGGACCTATTGGAGTAAATCCTTTGTCGCAAACAAGCTCATTTTTGTCGCCCACAGAACTCAGTGGTTTAATCCTAAACGAAGCGTTCACAATATCTGTTTCCGATTTACAATATACTATTATACATCTAAAGAACGGGGGCTTACTAGAGTCTATGCACATGGAAGTTTCATTGCAAGGATTTTCGTTGCATGGTCCATCCAGCTCGATAGTTTCGTTGTTTACGACAACATCAAAACACCATTTAGGTTCTAACCCACTAAGCGCTAGTCCCGAACTATTCCTGAGGGCACAATGTTTAACGTAGTTGTTGTAGTTAACCGCTGCGCATAAAGTCCGACGCCGACATTCCAAGATGCAATCCTCCACGGTTATACCAACAAAATGGTGAAAACTGTGCAAAGTTGTACATGGGGATAACGTGTATAAAGTTTGAACGGCATGAGCAGATAAGTCTATATTTAGAAAAACGATTCCAAAAACAAAGAACATGTTTCCTGTATATTGTATACGACAATGAATCTATACAAGTGAAGCAAATATTCTTATATGGTACGGTGACTGTGTCACCGTGGCCGTGGTCACTGGCACGGTGGCCGTCCTTTAATGATTTTTGTTTTAATGATGGATGACGGGTAACAATTAAGGTAGTGTATACCTAGAAATAGAATAATCACAATGGATATACGGATGTTATATACAGTAATAAATATATTACATATTAAGGTATAATACTACATTTGTAAGACCACATCATTCTCGTAAATAAAGAACTGGCAAAGAACGAAAAGATGGTTCTGAAGTTGCTTTTTTATGTAAAATTTAAACTCGGTGTATCGCGTTGATAAATTTTAATGGTTCTGAAACGCAAAGCACGGTTGTTTTTTATGTAAAATGAACGATATCTTAACTCATCATGATTTTACATTAGAAATACAAATGGCATTTTGCATTTTAAAACTATCTGTTAATTGTAGAAGCTGTAAAATAGATTTACAATAGAATTCATAAGTTTCCTCCAAGGATAGGCCGATACAGATATGTATTACTTATTGATGTTAGAAGCTACTAAATCTACTAGTAGCCAGCAATGAAAAGTATGGTCGGAATTCACGGATAGTCACCTCATCCCAGTACAGAATTAGACCCAACCCGTTCTAGTCTAGATAGTAATTATTTTAATTATTGAAGTGGCCCAATTTAAGTTCTCTCTAGTTTGATTGGTCATAACTAAAGTTTATTTATTGCAAGTGCGTAGTTTTTTGTGTGTTAAAGGATGACTTTAAAAGTTGTTTTTTGTGCATTCTCCAGGAACTCATTAAAAAATGTTCTACCCGCCAGCAGTCAGTAGTATTTTAAAGTGGTGAATTTAAACTTTGTTTCAACAGAATGAAGATTTCTGAGAAAAGTAGATGGCTTACATATTATATTTCGGGCATCATTTGACTAATATAGTGTTGATGTTTAAAGTTGAAGACTGTACATAATTCACGAGAATGAAGCCTCAAATTTGACGTATAATAAATAGGTTTATAATGAAAAAAGGTATACATCAAGAAATAAGTATACATCAATAGAATGTTTTATCATGAAAGTCCACCGAGGTAACCAATAACCTTAATTAAAAGGGACATAAACATAATTCATAATTTATTAATAATTTCATTTCTTTATTAATTATGAATAAAGCTTTAATGAACAAATCAATTTTTCAAATAATAGATGTGTAAATGTAGTCCATTTAATTGAATTCATAACTAAGTTACTCCATGAAGACTTGTAAATCAAATAATCTCATCAATAATCAATTCAACCCTTGGGCCAGTTACAAAATCGGTCGGTCCCCAATCGGTCATTTAATTTTAAATTTACTCGCTGTTATGATCGGTTGTCATGCGTGATTTTATTTCTGGTTTTCTGTGTAAACGGCCATCGGTGACAGAAAGCAAATTCAAACGGGGTTGGGTCGGTGATAAAAATGCTGAAATACTATCGGTTTTTATCGTTTGTAAATCGGATCTGAATCGGGCGTAACGCTGATTAATCGGTGTTTGATAGCTAGTCATCAGTGGTCAGATATGGCCGGTGATAATAGAATTTTGAATTTTATTTATTTCATTTCCAATAGGCTAATAAGCCCATGAGGACAACATATTACAAACATACTATATATGACATGACAGAGTAATGCATGATAATGATAATAATACATCTCTTTTCAAATATTTGAAATATAGGAGAAGGTTGAAACTCAACCTTAAAAACCTTCTCCAATAGAGGAGAAACATTTATTCAATACAATACATTATAACATATATGCAATCATGGGAATAGTACTCAAATTTTTAGTCAACCTTTATCGAAATCGAAAACAAAAGAGAAAAAGGTCAACTCATTGGCTATTCGTGAAACATCATCATCAAAGTAACTGTAGATTGATTCAAATATCATTAATTTTATTCTTTTCTCTTTGAAACTTTTAGTATTGAATTTTATATCTTGAAAGGAGTAATATTTCCACTGTGCTGTGGCAACCAAAAGAAGAGAAGAAGAAAAATACTGAGATATATACATTATTTTACATGTATCATTGCCCGTACATAGAGGATATTCAAGTTTTTCTATAAATACATGATTTATTTTCATCAAGTGGTATGAAAATAAATATTTCATGAGTGGCGGTAGCCACGAGTGAAATATGGTAATTTTCATGCCACAAGATGAAAATAAATCATGTAATTATAGAAAAAACTTGAATTTTCTGTTTATTATATACATTTTTCACTTTTTTGCGATAAAATTTGAAAGACTTTCCCTTAAATTTTGTGTACTGGCAGAATTTAAAAGAAAGTAGTCCGGCAAGACACCAGTGAAAATACGGAAAATATGTTTCACTGCAGTGAAAAAAATTTTTACAGTGAAAATACGGAAAATGAAAATACGCATTTTATTTCATCAATATTTCATTTATAAGTATATAATAAATAACGTTATTTCTAATAGCAAAAGCGTTGTATACATATATTCCTAAATTTCTAATTACAGTTGTTGTCAGATTTAATCAATTCTAAAAACTTAAACATATTCGGTCTATTCCAATAGTAACTTGGTATATACTTTTTCCTTAAATCATTGTAAAGATAGCATTCAATTACAAAATGAAATTCATCCTCCAATAAACCACATATATATACGCTAATTTAAATTTGCCGTAGCTTTCGGCCTTGCGGCCTTCTTCAGCAGCATTTATTCTACATACAAATATATCAAACAAAACAATGGAAGTGACGTAACGTCAATGAACGACGCCCGCCGTGGCGTTGTTTGCCGTCTGCCGCGTTATTCTTTGGTATTAACTCCATACGGTCTATAGGTTCTTAATTTATTTTTCCACAAATTTTCTATTGTTTTTCTGTATTGGTCATTCCCGTATAGCTTTTCCAGCCCCATTATTGAAAAATCATTAACTGTGTACGTGGTCGTTCGTGTAAAAATGCACCGCTAACGGATCGTTGTATTTGGTTCGTATTCTGGATAAATTTAGAAGGTGTCTTTGGTACAACGTATCCCCTGTTTCTCCAACATTAGCGTTTTTGCTTATATACGGCAAGTTAGAGATTTTACTTTTTTACTATATATATATTTGGTTATCTTTGTCCGATCGGCGATATCGGTGATTAAGAGCTTGCATATTTCTCTTGCTGTCGGTTATTTGTAAAATATTTCAACCGATCGTGAATTTTAAACATGTTTAAAAATGCCAATCGGTAATTTTTCACCGATGAAACTTATGTTTCCCCAATAGCAGTTGGTAGGTGCAAAACAGGTGACCAATAGGTGATATCGGTGTTAAATACGTTGTCATCGGTTCACTCCATAATTTGGCTACAAAAACTACCGATCAATCACGATGGCTCTGTGTAACTGGGGTGTTACCTCATATGTACGTGTTTTGACGGCGTTTCGACCCCCCTTTTTGAGGCCTCAAACAGTGAAAACCCCCTCTATTTAGACCCCAAACACTGTTTTTTAGTTTTAGAAATGTTGTTAAACAAGTGTTAAACAAGTGATTAGATCTACTTTATCGGCGCCATCCCCCATCAAAAAATACATCAAGGGGTTGCCAGAAGGGGGATGTGCCCTCTTCTGTTTGGGGGTTTGAAGGGGGCGGCAGTCCCCCTTATCGACAAGAAATTTTTGAACATGTGACAGGCTAAAACTGACCTCAGGTCGATCGTAAGGTAACGTGTAACCAACGCTGAAAAGCCTTTTTACTCTATCTCAATCCATTGAGAAGTTGCAGCACTTTGAAATAAAAAACAATGCAAAATAGTGATTCTTTTGCATTTTTGAGACTCCCCCCCCCCCCTTTGCCATGGTAACAGGAAATTTACGATTACAGAGGCTATGGTCCAGTCAACATTACTGCCAAGTTTCATCAGTATTGAAGTATTAGCAGTTTGAACTTGTAACAGGAGGCGGCCATTTTTCACAATATGCTCATGAGGTAAAGGGTTAAGGTCATTCAACAAATAATTTATTAGTTACATTAGTTCAAACCCTTATAAAATTATAAAATGCTCAAACTAAAATAGAACATATGATTCGAGTATAAAGTAGGAATTGTATGGACGTTTTATAAATATTGTTATCTATACGTTTATCTGTTCAATATTGTTGTTTGTACTTCCATTTGTACTTCTATCTGTACATTTATCTGTTCTTTTACCAATGTTGTTATCTGTACTTTTATTTGTATCTTTATCAATATTGTTATCTGTACTTCTATCTGTACTTTTATCAATATTGTTACCTGTTGTCCAAATTCCAACTGCATCTGTCTGTTTATCCTTACTCGAGATATTCGTGAAAATAGTTACTGATGTTGCAAATATTTATTCAACTATGAATGTAACAATGTAACGCAAACTATTTGAATCGAATTCAAAATCGACAAACGCTTTCATGTCTTATTTACATGCCTGATTTAGATAGATGACTTTTACATCGGCAAAAATGAATTATAAAAAAAAATTTATAGCACTTACAAACTTGCTTGCATGATTTCAGTCGTCCATATTCCCTAGCCATGTAAGATAACTCCCTGTTTCCCTGTCTAAAATTCCACCAAATTATTCCCCTTTCAAATGAACTCAAAGAAGGGACATGTTAAAAAGACTTTGTATTTATTTATTCGATTTTTTGTTAAGAAACGGACAATTTTTTCTTTACCTTTGTTTAATTTGCTTTCTATTTATATATGGTTCCTATGGTAAACATATCAGTTTTGATAGTAAACAAATGGATTTTCTGAACCGAAAGTAATCTAACACACAGCGATGCTGTCATCACATGTAAACAATACATTAAATCGGTAAGAATATTGAGATATTTGTTTGACTATCAATTTCAAATGCAAAATATTAATATAGAAAACAGCTATGTGTAGTTTATGTGTATTGTTTTAATGTGTTTGTCTGATATTTTAGTTGAAAAAGCCATGTACACTTAGTGTCGCTTCATAGCAACCGAGTTTAAAACGCGAGCGGTAACTGAACGAGATATGGCAAAGCGCATGCTCGCGCACTGACTGCCGCTCTATCGAAATACTGCATATACGTATAGCGAAAGGACTAGTAATGAATGCATTATGATGTCCCAGTTCACGTTAAAAGAGACATATTGATCTATAATTATGTTCATAAGAATATATTTCATAAAATGGCCAGTTATGTGCTGAGCTTAATAAAATGCTACTTTTTTCTGTTTAGATCTGACGGAAAGTCCATTACCTCTGGAACATACGATACGCCGCCATTTTACAATTTTAGTTCAAAGCGGAGGAAATGTTCGGTCAGAAAATCGATCGGTATGTTTACGTAATGGGGTTGAAGTCCCCAGAAAGTAAATGAAATAATTCTGTAAGTATCATGACATTGATCCGATGTATTTTTAACATGGTGTATAAAGTATCTAATGTGAAAAACTGTGTCTGTTGAAAGAATAAAAATTTCAATCGAACTGATGTTTTGTGTTGATCGCCGTGAAAGGGTAATTTTTGTCTGCAAAACTTCGTTTAAATAAGTAAATTACAAGAAAACTGACAGAATATTTTGATAGATCCTTTAAATATCTTTGGTTTAACGTTAAGATTATGGAATTTTAGTGAGATAAAATGAAATTTTACGGGTTCCAATTTTATGAACTGTGACAAAAATCCGAAAAATAAAATGGCGGAATGCAAACGTGATGTACATTTTTTGTCCCGTAAATGAACGTTATATGTTAATTAAATTTGTCCCATGTTAGTATTTTTTAGTAAAACATAAACATATCTATAGCAAGAAAATAAAATTGGATCAATTATCTTGTAGGATTTTTCATTACGCTGTGTCAAATTTCAACAATTTTTTGGTGAAATCTGAGACCAAACCATAAATTGACGAATTTGCAGTTAAGTCGTTTGATATTTAAAAAGTACAAAAAATAATGTTTTAGAAATAGGTAGGGTTTCTTTTAATTTTTGAAAACCATAATTTGTTATCTGAATGAAAAAAAACACAACATCTTTATTAAAAATTATAGATTCCTTAGCTGTGTCATTGGATATCATGAATGATATCCTGTCATGGTGTCAATTGTTATTTGCACTTTTAAAGTCTTTTATTTCCTTATTTTTTGTATAATATTATTTCAATCTCAATTGCAGGTTTATCGAAGATTGAAAACTGATGATGAACAAGATACTGAGTGTAAGGTCACAAAAGATACCATGAATTTGTCGATTCAGATTGAAGGATTAAAATATGTATTCGTGTCACAGAGAAAATGAATTGGACCTACTTGTGCATTCATATATCTGATGAAACATTTTTTCAAAGCCGCATGCCTCCAGATTACCCAAAATATTTCAAAGAAATTACACTTGGAAAAAAACATACTAAAACTTTAAGAAAAAGTAAACAGATCAAAGATTCAAGTGATAATTTATATCTTATGTGCAATTAATGACTGTATATTGCAGTATTTATCACCATATTTATACTGCGTTACTAACGCAGTAGGGGCCATTCATGCACATTTTGACTTCTTTTTGGTAATTTATGTAGATTATAAGTGCCGATTTCAATGTGTCAAGTATTTCTTTGTTCATTTCACAATATTTTTTGTATTTGTATTCCAATTATGTTTACATTTGTACAGCTAATATTCATAAGATGAAATAAATATTTAAAAAAAATTGTAATGTGTAATATATTGATAAAGTGTTTTTTTTATCAACTAGGTAGTCCTTCATGCTGCCTAGCCTTTAAATAAACGAGTAAAAGAATTTTACTAAGTCAGTGGTTCAGTATAAAAAATCACAGATATATTGTCCACTGGTCTGATGCATATATATATACATACAAAAATGTCACATGACAAATGGGTCGAAGCTGGAACTCTAACAATGGTTATGCAGGTTGGTGACCAGTATGACGTGGCCATTGCAAATATGAATCTTAGTTGTTATACTATTTACAATTAAAAAAGCCCACAGTAAGAAACATTGCATAAAAAAGTTTTTTCTAACCTTTAACATTCTTAACTCAATGTTTATTCCTTAAATGTCCTCTTATACCCGATACAGAATTGTATGACTTATCACACTGATCACATACATAAGTTTTTCTTTTATCCTCTTTAGATTTTACACTTATCTTATCCTCATCCTCAGAATTTTCATATTCACTAGCTGTAAATTCACCAAGAAAAAAATCTAAATCAATATCCTCAAAGAGAACAAAATCCGATTTTCCATATGCCATATTGCAGTGTATCAGTATGTATAAATTTCATATATGAACATTGCATCTTAACTGTTATCTTTTTATGAAAAATTTGAGTTATAATTTATAATTAAAACTGTCATTCAATAGCATATTTTAAAAGGGCATTATTGTGTGAAGTAAGAAAACAATCTATTCAAAAATGAAGATTAAAGCTAAATAAGAACATAATTACAAATATATGTGAAAAATATGTTTAAACATCAAAGATTATCAAAGGCCATGTTGAAAACAAACATGAATAAAACAAAGGTCAGACATTTTATTAAACCAAAAATTATTACATGTTATAAACATTTTTATAGCAGCTGTACACTTTAATTACATAAATAATGAGTCCCAATACAAAATAATTTCTATGTTTATTGACACATTTGACATAATTATATTCTATAATTAATATAAACCATGTAATTAAAGCTATAATTGAAATTTAATGATTAAGTTATTTCTGAACGTATTTTAATTACAAAACGTAAATTTTCTATCATAATTAACTATGGTAAATTACTTTTCTGTATCTGTTTCATATTTATTAATATTAATATTTTTAAAATTGATCCAATGAAAAAAGTATTTAAGAAACCAACAACCTTTTTTTCCTACTATTTTGATTGCCCACCTCCCAAAATCACCGGAAAATTTATGCACGGAATATATCCGATCAACCCGGCATGTACCGTGATTACGGCGTTTATACACGGCGCTTATCGATCGATCGATTCCAATTGGACACCAACATTGGCACTGATAAGAAAGCGCGAGTGACATATCCCGTTATAGTACATCCCAGATTACCTTCATATATACTGTGACATAACGGGTATGCTAAATATCCTATGCCGTAAGGAAAGCTAAGAAATCATAAGTCTTATTTTAAAGCGTAATGCCTTGATCATTAATTAATAATCCCGAGTAAACCGTATAATAAAATAGTATATACATTAAATACGCAAAGGACAACCAAAAAGCCAAGTAGACTTAAGCAAAAACATAGTTGATAAGACATTTTAAAAGGATAAGACACGTTAGCAAAATCTGACCAAATCTGACCAAAATTAAAAAAAGCACACGTGTCTCCTCACTTTACTATACAAGTACAAAGGCGGCTATTTCTTCAAAACGATCTTCTAGTTTCTATGGGTAAACAAATGGATAGATTGAAGAAAATGTAAATAAAAAAAATGTTCTACAAATAGCCTTGAAATAGGTCCCGAACTGTAAAGTTGATGTATGTGCTTGTATTTTTATTGACAAATCGTAAAATATATCGTGTCATTCCGCAGTAAATCATGAGTCTTATTCAAAATCGTACAAGACTCGGCTAAGGCAATTCAAAGAATTTGTCACACGCTAAATTGGTAAGTTTTTTCTTCAAGATCAAAATTTTACACAATTCTTATACATGTATTTAGAATATATACTCAGGGGTCACGAAAATGGTTTCAATACATTACTTTTGGTTAGTGCAGACTTAGGGCAATAAGCCCCTCTGTGTGTTTACTAGCCCCTTGAATGTCAGAGGGGCAATCAGTTTAAATCGCAATATTGGCAAATTCTACAAGGTAACTATTTATTTTTCTTTCGAAAATTTGAAAAGATTGGGTCACAGTTCCAACTTCAATAAATTTATATATACATGTAGTACAAAACATATCTTTCTCACTATGTGCGAAATCAAATTCTTAATGAACATCTATTTTAAATTAAAATGAATTTATGTCAAATGATATTAGAATTTAAACACGGATGTCAGTTACCGGATATACAAACCTACCTCATATTACACTAAGTGTCGCCCCTAGCACTCACTGTCTGGTCGGTAATTGATTTCCGGGTAGTCTTAGGTTATAAACCGCACATGTCGGGTACATCGTTAAGTTAAAGAAAAAACTTCAAAAAGGTAGGTGTCTTTCATAGGTACATCATAGTTGTATATCTATTGCGGCTTATTTGATTTGCTGAATAATTGCAGTAGCATTGGTTTTAACTTAATTGATATTAATTTTATTTAAAAAATAGTTTCATTCACTGAAAAATATAATTTACATATTTAAGTTGGCAATTACAGATTTTTGCATACAAAAACTTGCCATATTCTTTCTTTTCATTATTATTGTTATTATTGTACATTTACTAAAAGAGAAAGATATTGTCACTTTAGTGCAATAACAGGTTAACTCCTTATATAATTCAATAAGAGTTAATCCGTTACAACACTAAGGTGACGAAATATACGGTCAAAATAGAAAATAGAATTGGGAAACAAAATAATTATGCTTAATAGAAAGATGCAATGTACTTCTAGAATTTCCATTTCGTTATCCACAGGAAGAAAGTAAATGTGTTATTTCTATTTATAGGTAAAAATGAAAACATCAGTAGCTGCGATAATTGCCCTTATGTGCGTTGTTGGGCTCGCACTCGCCGACTACGGTTCCGCAGGCTATGGTTACATGCCATACTACGGATCGACTCAAGGAGCTGGTGGAATCGGAAATGGCGGATGTAAGTAACGCGTTAACTTATTGATTTATTTACCTTTCTTATTTTAATATCACTTCAGATTAATTTCTTAAACTTTCATTTGTTATCAATTAGAGTCTAATTTCATGCACATGAAAAATGCGCATACCGGAAGTAAAAAATTGTGGGAGTTGGTCTCTCAAATAAGAATACCAATAAGCTCATCGTGAAATTGATTCATTTAACGGGATACTTACTTAAAGTGTCTACATTGTCATTTTTTCACGTGCACCAAATAACCGTCTTGATATGAAAATTTAATTATGATTTATTGATTTTTTCCAGTTTTTATGCTGATCGGGTTCTTGTTCATCATCTTGCTTTTGTTCGGAAATAACAAGCCAGGACACCATCAACCCTTTGTCCAACGTGTCAAACCGAATAATGGGCTCGGTACATTCTGCAGCAAGTTACGTATGTGAGAACTTCAAATAATTGGCTACATTACTGTCATTGTTCTCTTTGTTGTCTCAAAGTGATGGTTCTTGTATTAGAGATTATTTGTCTGATTCCTTCTACTCGGTCTCGAATAAATCCTAAACTCTTAAACTCGAATTGAGTACTTCCGAATGTACTTTGAATTAATCAATGTTGAAAGAAAATTGTGCTATAAACAGTTATGTGTAAGCGCCATTTCAGTCAATAAGAATAACGAGCGAGGTATTTCGAATGAGTATTTAAGTACTGACATTAGGTTTCATAAAATGATAATTCTAAAAGAGCTCTTGAAGTTAAAATATTTTTCGCGAATAAAAAGTATCTTAACAAAATAGGTGGTGTAATGTGTCTAAAAGACGTAATGATCATTGAAAGAATGGACAATAGCGCTTTGTTAGCTTCATGGTCATTGATTGCCGGAACCTCGAAATATCTGTTTCTTCAGTTTCTTAGATATTGAATTTGAGTTTCTCAAACATAGAATTTGTTTCCCAAATTCAGGTAAGAAGTGAAGCATCTGCGAGAGGAAACACATTTGGAATCATTGTAATAAAACTCATCAAAAATCTACATGACTACCAAATTCTCCATGACTACTTGCATATCCATGTCTACATTTGAGTAATTGCTGTACGGCTGCTCGTCGAATACAAGTGTGCTTTGAAAACGTGCTCGAGAAATTGAATGTTGAGTGACTGTGAAAATCAGAGTTGTATTATATTAATGTATTCTTTAATTGTTCGGATTTGGAAATATATAGAACACGGGTGAAAAAGTGAACAAGGAGAAAAATTGAATGCTACATTTTAAGTTACTACATTATGGTAGTGTCGCCTCATTACACTTGATTTTGAACTTATAACTTGACAACAACGTTTAAGCTATGGATATCGATTGTTTTTATGACTTAAAATATATTACCGAAATTATTATTATGATTTAAACTTATATTAACTGAAAAAGAATAATATAATATTAATCACATTTGTTTATAGACATCGATCTTTTCTAAATACAATGGACATAAGAAAAAGTTTAATTTGAACTTAATAAGAACGCAAATTATTATACTAGTTGTTTTGACATGAATTATGGACATTGGCTCTTTTCTTATTTAATCCTATATTTAAAGTAATATTACCATTATGTATTTGGACATCAGATCACTTTTAAAATGAACAATGGTAATTATTATATTAATAATTTGACTTGAACTTATTTTATATATTTATAGACATTGATGACGAGTGAATAACCTTAAACTAATTTGAACTATTTATATATCATTTTCTAATAACGAACAACGGAAATTATTACATCAGTGGTTTCACTGGAATGACTTCATTTAATATTTATTTATTTATGGACATCGGTTCTTTGTTACAATAAACAACTGTATTTATTGCACCAATGATTTTGACTTGAACTTATATTATCAATTTATGAACATGGACTCTTTCTTATAATGAACAACGAAAATTAGTACACTATTGGTTTTACTTTAATTAATAATATATAATTATGGACATCGATTATTTCTAATTATGAAGAACTGGAAGTATTACGCTAGCGGTTTGACTTGAACCAGTACGTATTTCTGTACATCGACTCTTTCTAATAATGAACAACGGACATTATTTCGCGAGCGTTTTGACTTGAACCAGTACATAACTCTATCTAATAATGAACACAGGAAATTATTTCGCTAGCCAGTATTTCTCTTTATAAACATAAACTCTTTCTAATAATGAACAACATAAATTATTTCGCTAGCCAGTATTTCTCTTTATGGACATAAACTCTATCTAATAATGAGCAAAGGAAATTATTTCGCTAGCCAGTATTTCTCTCTATGGATATAAACTCTTCAATATGAACAACGGAAATTATTTTGCTAGCGGTTTGACTTGAACTAGTATTTCTCTTTATGGACATCAACTCTTTCTAATATTGAACAGCGGAAATGATTTCTCTAGCGGTTTGACTAGAACTAGTACGTATTAACTATTTCTTTTTCATAATGAACAACGGAAATTATCTTTAACAGTTTGACTTAAAATACGATTTTTTACATGTATACTTTACCCGTTTATATGCTGAACACTTAAAATACATAAAAGGTTTTTTTTAACATGACCTAATATGCTTTATCCATAAACTATAAAAGATAAGGCAGTTTTAAAGGAATGAAAATTTACTATACCTTTTAAAGAAATCTTTTTTTTTTTAATTTCAGACTCGGATATTATGAAATTTCAAAATTTTAGAAAAACCTTTTGGTTGTAGAAAATTAGTCAGTCGTTTTGCACCTTTACCCGTCTAATGATGTATTTGTCGGAATAAGTCTATTCTTCTTGCAAGTATTTGTCTCTTTTATTTCTATCTTTAAAACGATTTTATTTTTCAACAGAAAACAAAACTATTACGGACCAATGTAAAAAACAACTCAATTTTGGAATACGATATAAAACCAGTATATTAACTTTATCTATCAAAATTTTGGTTAAATAAACATTCTTTAAAGAATTCTATATAGTAAAGCATTCATTTTGTGAATGATAGAATTATATCTACAAACATGTATGTCTATTGTTTGCATATGTTACGAATATGATCGGCTGCTGTATAAATCTGAAATGCATGTTGCGACAAAGAGTTTGTATTGTATGTATTATGAAAGATGCACGCCTGTCTGTTGTTATTGTTTGCTCGATGTAAGATTCTGTTAAGTTTATATGTTGTTAAATATTTGTTATGTTTGATGAGTGTAATAAATATTGTAATCATAACAGTTTATGTTAGTTATTATTGTAATAGAATATTACTGTTGAGTACATATAAACAAAACAACGAGTTCGTTGTAAGTTAAACAAGACCAACAATCTACTGAAAAGTCCGCAGCCCTACAGTAAAGAGCCGACAGATTTTTTTAGTTTCAAAAAGGACACCCTTAAGTTACAGGTATATGTCAGTGACATAAATGTATGACAATTGTAAATTTAAGTGAATACATTCATAAAGAACGTTCACATCATAAAAAGGTTATATACATAAATACCCATGCTCAAGTTAAGGGTCCTGCATAGTGACTAACAAATACTTTCCCTCAGATATGGTGAAGTTTTAAGTGGGATCATCACTGTTTTATATGATAATAATAATAATAATATTATCTTTATTTCCTCCAAAAGAAGAGCTTTTTAAAAAGCAACAACACAAATAGCACTTAATTATAAGTTTTATTTCATAAGAAAATACGTAATTTTTACAATTAACAAAGCAATAAAAACGAATATCAGCAGTTTTTGTAAATGAATTCAACAACATGTAAATGCAAAATTCAATTAAGATTAACAAGATTCAATAAATGTTAACCACAGAAAAGACAACTTTGTGTGATTCATGTGTTCACAGGAAGCACCAAGTTATTAATAATTTTATTTAATAGTTTAACAAGAGCTGTCGGTAGGACAGCACGCTCGACTATTCTAAGTGCTTGATAGTAAAAGTGCCTTGATAATGTTTAATTTTTTAAGTTCACAAAAGGGCTAATTTTTTTTTTTATAAATTCATGTAATAGGCCTTAGAGAGAGTCTAATTATACAGTATTTGCTTGACTATTCGGAAGGTAATGTCACAAGGGTGTTTTATTGAGTATAATAATACTAATTACCTATGAATACATAAATTTGACAGAAAAGGTACTAAGGCTTGTTATTAAGATGTTTTATCAAGTAAATCACTGCTTTATTATTATGAATGCATAAAATTGTCCCAAAAAAGGCACAAACCCTTCAGAAGTTATTGAGATAACAGCTTACAAGCAAAACTTTACCATGAATTTCTAAGTTGAAAAAGGAGCAAAAAATCAGCCTAAATGCAAGATAGAACTAGAGGATGCTTTTGTAAAAAAGCGCATGTCTCCCCCACTGCTGAGAATAACTGTGAATGGAAACAGGAATGGAAATGGAGATAAGATAATGTAAATACCCGGTAGTCACTTCAATGAAGGCTGTCTATGGATGGTTTCTATTGTTAAGGTTATATGAGAAGATGCTTCCTAAACTGTTTGTTTTTAACCAGGTATTCAATTTTGAAAATCCTGGTTATTCAATCAGCGTATGGCAGGCGGGCGTCAAACGAAATTGCACTTGATGGTCATATCATATATAGTTTCACAAATGAAATTAAATGAAATTGTGTCTGCTCCATAATTCTTCAAACCTTTAAAGGATTTTGATGATACTTGAAACAAACGTTCATATTGTCAGATTTTTTTTACACTATTGAAAGACAACTCAAATTACAATGTATGTAAAATCATGATAACTGTAGTGTGTTGGGATGACTCCACTCGTTTTCACAATGAAGCCTCTCTGGTAGATACTTGAAACAAAAATTCACCACATCCAGAGAACGTGTAGAGTACATGTTTCGTATGGCTGGTTCCAAGGTCAAGGTCTACTTGACACTTGAATGTCATATCATATATAGTTTCACAAACGAAATTAAAGGAAATTGTGTCTGCTCCATAACTCTTCAACCCTTTGAAGGATTTTGATGATACTTGAAAGTTGTAACGCAATACCAATAAATATGTACATAGTCTGAATGGTGCCATGCATGTATGTATACTATTAGTAATAGTTAACAAGAATAGAAAGTGATATACTATATACTTACATATTGCATGAAAACTCACTCGCTAGTAGGAATTTGTAGTTATCATCAGCAAACAAAACAATGCGTGTAATACACCTTGCTGTGACCATGTAGCATTGAACGCGCAGCGGGGAAGAAATGACCGCATAAGGGTGGAAAGATCAAAAAAGAACAGAGTATATAAAACCAGACAACTGATATATCACTGATATATCAATAATAGTTAAATGTCCTCACTGATAAGAACTCTAGTTATCATCCGGAAATGAGAAAATGACCAATGGTCACTGTGACCTTAACCTTTGACCTACTGACCCCATAAACAAGAGGGATCATCTGCTCAATAAGACCTATCATCCTATGAAGTTTGAGGGTTGTAGGTCTAAAGGAACTCTAGTTATCATCCGGAAAGGAGAAATTAACCAACGGTCGCTGTGACCTTGACCTTTGACCTACTGACCATTAAAACAATAGGGATCATTTGATTAATAAGACCAATCATCCTATGAAGTTTGAGGGTTGTAGGTCAAAAGGAACTCTAGTTATCATCCGGAAATGAGAAATTGACCAACGGTCACTGTGACCTTAACCTTTGACCTACTGACCCCAAAAACAATAGGGATCATCTGCTCTATAAGACCAATCATCCTATGAAGTTTGAGGGCTGTAGGTCAAAAGGAACTCTAGTTATCATCCGGAAACGAGAAATTGACCAACGGTCACTGTGACCTTGACCTTTGAACTACTGACCCCAAAAACAATAGGGATCATCTGCTCAATAAGACCAATCATCCTATGAAGTTTGAGGTCTGTAGGTCTAAAGGAACTCTAGTTATCACCCGGAAACGAGAAATTGACCAACGGTCAGTGTGACCTTGACCTTTGACCTACTGACCCCAAAAACAATAGGGATCATCAGCTCTATAAGACCAATCATCCTATGAAGTTTGAGGGCTGTAGGTCAAAAGGAACTCTAGTTATCATCCGGAAACGAGAAATTGACCAACGGTCACTGTGACCTTGACCTTTGAACTACTGACCCCAAAAACAATAGGGATCATCTGCTCAATAAGACCATTCATCCTATGAAGTTTGAGAGCTGTAGGTCAAAAGGAACTCTAGTTATCGTCCGGTAACGAAGAATGGACGGACGGACTGACGGACGGACAGGGCAAAAACAATATGTCTCCCCCCGAGGTGGGGGAGACACCCGAGGTGGGGGAGACATAATTATGGATCTTTATCAGTGACCTACAATTATGACCCTAAATGCATATGTGAAGTTTTAAATAAATATCTTTAACAGTTATTGAGACATGTAAAACTTGCATGTAAACATTAACCAAGAGACTAAGTAGAAAAGGGGATATGAATCAGCCTTAATGCAAGATAGAGTTATGGAACTTGGTCAGTGACATACAATTATGACCCTCCAATTATGACCCTAAGTGCATGTGTAAAGTTTCAAGTAAATATCTTTGAAGACCTTTAACCAAAATTTCTAAGTTTCAAAGGGGCAAATAATTCTGCAAATATTGCAGGCAGTTATGCAATTTTGCAAACTGATGAACATTGTTGCTATAAAAAAGTATTTTAAATATCAATTGAACATCTCAAGCAATAATTGAGATATTTGACTTGACAAAAAAACTTTAACCAAAATTTCTAAGTTAAAAAGGGGCATAATTCTGTCAATATTGTAGGCAGAGTTATCCAACTTGTCAATCTGATGTACATTGTTACTATAAATAAGTATTGTAAGTTTCAATTGAATATCTCAAGCAATAATTGAGATATTTGACTTTACAAAAAACTTTAACCAAAATTTCTAAGTTAAAAAGGGGCATAATTCTGTCAATATTGTAGGCAGAGTTATCCAACTTGTCAATCTGATGTACCTTGTTACTATAAATAAGTATTGTAAGTTTCAATTGAATATCTCAAGTAATAATTGAGATATTTGACTTTACAAAAAACTTTAACCAACGCAGACGCCGACGCGGACGCCGGGGCGACTACAATAGCTCTCATATTCTTCGAATAGTCGAGCTAAAAAATGATAAGTTAGCCTATTTAAAGCATAAATCGATGGACAACTTTAGAAGACTTTCCTTAGGATGTGTTCAATCCATCAAGAACTAATCACTGTTCTTGTAAGAGAACAAGTTCAAATCTAACAATGAAATCAGAGTTAAAGACATCACCATTTTGATGGCATTTCTTACCAGGCTTTGGAATTGCTGCTATATTTCAAAGTTTAATTTGAACGTTGCCACTAGCACCTGTCGCTTCACACAATTCTATTTTTAAAAGATATACTCATAAGAAAGAAGTGTAATAGACACTGTAATCCATTTTTTTGAAATTTTGATTTAACTTAGTCAATATTCATCTTTGCTGTTTTTCTCCAACATTTTTTCATTATTTTATCTTTTTTTTTAAAATATTTCCTATTTCATCTGTCTTACAATTTTGTTTATTATTCAACAGTCATATAAAATGTTTTAACCTTTTACCTGAATTTGTGAAATGGATTTGCCCATCTTCGAAATTGGAACACTCCACTTGAAAATTAAGTGATTTTTACACATTTTATTATCAAAACACATAAAAGATTGAGCTGCCTAGTAACCCACTGTAAAGAGCCTGGTCAGACTTGTGCAGGCTGGCCTGGCTGTAATATACTAGTGGCAAACCCTGATCTTTTTCTGTTCCACCAGGTTGATAGTTCAAGATTTTGAAATTGTACACCAAAAATAAACTAACCCCTAGCCACATTGGAGTGCCTAGAATTTACTGAAAAGTCAATAATGGCCTAAATTACCTTCTTCATTTAAGCTTGCATGTAGCTTTATGTCCTCAAAATTGCATATCAATATAAAGTTAATTGATATTTTATGGTGTCTGGTGGCAATGACCTTTCCAAGAAGAAAAATACATTTAAAATTTCAAATGCTTTAGGCTAAAAAAAATGTCAAATATATTAAAATATCATTTCCCTGTGTCAATTTTCTCTCTAACTTAAGTAAGCTATGAACATTAATTATTCTAAAGAAAAATATACATCAGTCGCATTTTATTTTGTTTTAAATCACAAAAATGTCTTATTATCATATAAAGATGCCTTATATTATCTAAATTCTACAATGTCTAACAATTTAGCATTGACACTGTAAATGTTTTGGCAACATAAATGCTAAAAGAAGAATAAATAATCACAATAAAAGATCAAAAAAAGTTTTTAAGGAAATGATAGTAAAACTTTGATTTACTGTATCCTGCACATTCTTTTACTTGCTTCCATCATTCATAATTTACAATAATAACTTAGCTATTGATTTCATGCTTAAAATAAAGAGTGCTTTATCTAACAGGCAAGCACTTGTAATTATTAGTACTGGTATCTTATTTAAAATCATGCATACCACAAGGTATTAGTACTGACTTTTATTTAAATTTAGTGCTTTGCATAGCAACATAGTACTAGCACTAAATAATGTACACATTTTATTATATTATTTATTTAAACACAAATATCAATCCCACATTCAAAAACCTGTAAAATATTGTGTTTTTTTCCATTTCATACAAAAGTCTATCTTTTTCAAAACTTGTTAATTCTGGCGTTGTTTTTTTTCGACACAGTCATAACAAATTTTCTTACAAATAAGGTCACTTTTAGAATAGCTGCATATAAAATTATTGTTCAATTTGGCTACTATTTCACTGACATTAAACAACTTAATTCACGAGATGGTGTTATTTCCTTTTACTTCTTTTCACTGGGTTACCACTACTTGAAGCCTTTCTTTTCTTGCCGGTACTTTCGCTAACATCTGACATTCTAAAAATGAAATTTTAATTAGTCATCATTCCATGCAGAAACTTGAATAACTCTTAATTTAATTTAAAGACAATAAAATGTATATAGAACACAGACAAATAACTAAATTTCAAAATCATAATAAACATATATAAATAATAATTTCACTGTTGATTTCGAGCAAGAAACTGGTTTTGCTATGAACTCAGAACTGCTTACCGTATGCTTTGTTTAAAGAGGATGGGTGGGGATAAGTGGTGGTTGTCAACCTGGTCGAATCTTGCAAACTGAATGGCCTGGCTAGATAGCTGTGGCAAAACTCTATGGTATATACAAAACCAGCACTATAAAAATCATAATATTGAAACGTGTCAGTATACTTACGCTGTTTGTAACGCTGCAATTTCAACTGGTATATAATCAGTGATGTCTACGTTCGGGTTACACAAAAATCCACTAATATAGTCCACTTTTAAACACAGACAGTCACTAGCGATCAACTTTTCCATGTCTTCTTGCTGTAACTGAGCTTTATTAAAGTCAAGTAGTGCATGAGTAGCATCTATTCTACCAGTATACGGAGGTTTTGTATTTAACACAGTGGCGCCCCCTGCCACTAGAAGTCGTTTATAGTTACTCTCCTTTGTTCTATCACAGTTCAACAGAACACGCCATGAGCAAAATGCACCGTAATGAGATGGTGATTTCTGTAAAAGATAAAAAATAGTGAAAATTATATACTCAATGTAAGTTTCTCAACTAAGATTTTTTATTAAGCTTTACATCTTTTTTTAAAATTAATATCTGTTATTTTTCACTTTGTTTTTGTTTGTTTGTTTGTTTGTTTTATTTTACACCTTTTTCGAACAGTATTTCAGTCATATAGGCGGGTAGTTTCCTAACCATCGTTCCTGGAGAGTTACACCAGTACAAGACTACCTTCCTCCGCGCTAAAGTACCAAAGCATCTCCCGGTGATCGAACCCACGCCAGAGAGGTACCTAAATTAATGGGCATCGACTCTAACACCTCAACCATGGAGGCGGTATATTTTTCACTTTAATATGTGACCAAGCATTGGTTCAATAACAAATAAGTATCAATTTAAAATCAAATTACCTTTATTGGTCAAAAAACTTGTTTATGTCCATACAAAATGAATTTAAATCTAGAGAAAAAGCTTGAAAGCCATCTCAAATTTGAAACATTTATTCTAGTAGTCTAATCAAATTGTTAGGAAGAAAATCTTTAGAACTGTCACTAATAATCTGATTTTTTTTCTAATTTTTTGTTTGTTTGTTAAAAAAAAAAAAAAAAACAACCAACAACAACAAAACTTCCAAATTACATAATATGCATATGAAGAAATAAATGTCACCTGTAATAAATATTAAAACTTACACGTTTCTCCTCCTGTATCTTAATCCTCCAGTCTCTAGCAGCAGCTGCCAACATTCTTACATTTGATTCCATATTCTTTACTAGACTTAGTGTACCCTCACTCCCCCACTCATAGAAATCCTCCTACAAAAACATCTCCTCACAATTATTATACCATCTTTAATATAAGATACAATGCTTTATATTACACATGTATATACTCTACTTTTAAATTTAAACATTATTTATTTATGCTGCCAGGCCAAGACTTATTTTGAACACAGAAAGTTTCCATTTCTTCACATAATTTTTATTGTCTTTTTTTGTATAAAGGTGACAAAGTAAAAGATTTTCTATGATGATATATCACAAGTAAACATTAGCACCTTACATCAACAAATCTCTGCTCTTGTCTACAGGCTTCAAAGTAAGATTTGTGCAACACCCACTTTCCTGATGCTATACTAGCTAGAAATTTCTCATTTCTCGACACCCGAGCTAAAAACAAAGCAACCGTATATGCTTCATTATGCTAGTATACTAGTTTATTCTTAATTTTCAAATTATGTATACAAAACTAAACATAAACAAGATTGCATTTGAGAAAAATGCTATGCCACCGCATTAATACAACACTAAATAGTAGTGTAGGAACAGATTTTCTTTGTTTCTATACAATTTTGAAGATTGTCATAATGCATAGATCCCTGACCTATCTAATTCTTATTATCAGATTAGTGGTTAAATCTGTTGTTAACTCAATAAAAGATCAGAGTAGGAATATATCAATGCACTTGAGTCTAGTGAATTTGGTGGTGAAGGTCATATTTCACACAGCCTAAATTTCATGACTACATCAAAGGACAACATAGTAAGACACTTTGTCAAAATCTAGGTCAGCTGAAATCAAAGTTCACTTAACATCTTAATCTGTACACATGGTTCAAATTTCATAGCTGTACATCAAAGGACAAGAAAGTAGGTCACATCATCAAAATCTAGTTCACCTGATATCAAAGTTCAATTTTACAACTAAAACTGTGCACATGGTCAAAATTTCATTGCTGTACATTAAAGGACAAGAAAGTAGGTCACTGTCCCCTTGGGCAAGGCAAAATTTTGGACCCAAGGGTTTAATTCAAAACAATCTTGATACAGGTCCACCAAACAACATTTCAAGTCAAATATCTAAGCTGTAGCTTTCTCCTATTCAGAAAAGATTTGTTTTATTTTCTGTTTTTACTATGTGAACATAATGAGAATCACTGCCCCTGGGCAGGGCCAATTTTAACACTAGGGGCATAATTAAAACAACTTTAGTAGAGAACCCATAGAATATATTATAGAGCAAACATCAAAGCTCTATGCCTTGTACCTTCAGACAAAAATATTTCTTTTTTTTTTTACTATATGTACATAGTAAAAATCAATGACTCCTGGGGGTGGGGCCAATTTTGACCCCAGGGCTATAATGTGTACAATCTTGCTAGAGGTTCACTACATAATGTTTCATGCAAAATATCTTAACTCTAGCCTTTGTAAATTTAGAGAAGGTGATTTTTTAAGTTTTTACTATATACATATAAGGAAAACCTATGGCCCATGGGGCGGGGCTAATTTTGACACAAGAGGCAAAATTTGAACAACTTTGGTAGAGTACCTATAGATGATATCATTTAACAAATATTCAAGCTCTAAGCCTTGTACCTTCAGACAATAAGATTTTTTTATTTTTTACTATATGTATATATTGAAAATCAATGACCCCGGCAGGGGCAATTTTGACCCCAAGGCTATAATTTTGCTAGAAGTTCACTTCACAATGTTTCATGCAAAATATCTAACCTCTAGCATTTGCTAGAAGAACTTTTTTTACTATAAAGTTTTTTCTATATACATATAAGGAAAACCAATGACCCCAGGGGCAGGGCCGATTTTGACCCCAGGGCTATAATTTGAACAATATGAGTAGAGGTCTACCAGACAATGCCTTATGCAAAATATCTAAGCTCTAGGCCTTTTGGGTCTTTACAAGAAGGTATTTTAAGTTTTTACTATATGTACATATAGTGAAAATCAATGACCCCCGGGGCGGAGCTGATTTTGACCCCAGGGCTATAATTTGAACAATCTTGGTAAGGGTCTATCAGACAATGCCTTATGCAAAATATCTAAGCTCTAGGCCTTTTGGGTCTTTACAAGAAGTTATTTTAAGTTTTTACTATATGTACATATAGTGAAAATCAATGACCCTCGGGGCGGGGCCAATTTTGACCCCAGGGTTATTATTTGAATAATCTTGGTAGAGGTCTACCAGACAATGCCTTATGCAAAATATCTAAGCTCTAGGCCTTTTGGGTCTTTACAAGAAGTTATTTTAAGTTTTTACTATATGTACATATAGTGAAAATCAATGACCCCCGGGCGGGGCCGATTTTGACCCCAGGGCTATAATTTGAACAATCTTGGTAGAGGTCTACCAGACAATGCCTTATGCAAAATATCTAAGCTCTAGGCCTTTTGGGTCTTTACAAGAAGATTTTTTAAATTTATTCTTATAATTCCTTTTGGTTGCCATGGCAACCAGATTTCTGCATGGAATGAAATTCTTTGAACAACTTTGGAAGCCCTTCACCCAAGGATCAATCCTGCCAAGTTTGGTTGAAATTGGACAAGTGGTTTTTCACAAGAAGATTTTTTAAGTTCACTATATAATCTATATAACACACACACACACACACACAAACAAACACACAGGTGAATCGCTATATGCCACCGCATCGCAGATGCTGCGGTGGCATAACTAGAACTATCACTAAATGTGATTAATACCCCTACAAGTCTGCTTCGGAAATGAGGATGTTACTAGTAACAGAATACCTTGTAATATAATTGAAACATAGAGTTATGGTTGTGGGCAATTAAAGATAATTCATGTATGTTGCATTTCCTTTCAATAAGGTTAGCCATTGATAAAGTTTAATTGAATTACTCTGTAATAAGTCCAGAAAGACAAAGAAAAAGAACAAAAGGCAATAACTCTATAAATACTGAAGATAGAGTTATAGTTCTTGTGCACTGCACTTCCTCTTATTGTGCTTGACCATTGTATGAAGTTGTTTTGAATTCTAACCAGTAAGTCTTCCAAGTTATGCTCCGGACAAGGAAAAGAATCAAAGGGCAGTAACTCTGTATTTTGTCAAAATGGAGTTATGGCTCTTGTGCACTGCACTTCCTTTTAATGTTCTTGACAACTGTATGTAGTTGTACTGAATTCCAAACAGTAGTTTTCAAGTTATGCTCTGGACAAGGAAAAGTAACAAAGGGCAATAACTCTGTAATTAGTCAAGATGGAGTTATGGTTCTTGTGCACTGCACTTCCCCTTATTGTGCTACCCCATTGTATGAAGTTGTTTTGAATTCCAACCAGTAGTTTTCAAGTCATGCTCTGGACAAGGAAAAGTAACGAAGGACAGTAACTCTATAAATAGTCAAGATGGAGTTATGGTTCTTATGCACTGCACTTCCTCTCAATGTGCTTGACCATTGTATGAAGTTATAATGAATTCCAACAATAAGTCTTCAAGTTATGGTCCGGACAAAAGAAAGCAATGGAAAAGTAACAAAGGGCAATAACTCTGTAATTAGTCAAGATGGAGTTATGGTTCTTGTGCACTGCAATTCCCCTTATTGTGCTTGGCCATTGTATGAAGTTGTTTTGAATTCCAACCAGTAGTTTTAAAGTCATGCTCCGGACAAGGAAAAGAAACAAAGGGCAGTAACTCTGTAATAAGTCAAAATGGAGTTACGGTTCTTGTGCACTGCACTTCCTCTCAATGTGCTGGACCATTGTATGAAGTTATAATGAATTGCAACAATTAGTCTTCAAGTTATGGTCCGAACAAAAGAAAGCAATGGAAAAGTAACAAAGGGCAATAACTCTGTAATTACTTTAGAAAGAGTTATGGTTCTTGTGCAGTGCACTTCCTCTCAATGTGCTTGACCATTGTATGTAGTTATATTGAATTCCAACCATTAGTCTTCAAGTTATGGTCTGGACAAAAAAAGAAGGCAATGGAAAAGCAACAAAGGGCAATAACTCTGTTATTACTTTAGATAGAGTTATGGTTCTTGTGCACTGCACTTCCTCTCAATGTGCTTGACCATTGTATGTAGTTATATTAAATTCCAACCATTAGTCTTCAAGTTATACTCCGGACAAGGAAAATGCAACGGACATCTGGACCGACCGCCCGGTTGACTCCTATATACCCTCCAAACTTCGTTTTTGGGGGTATAATAAAAACATCTATTTCTTACTATTATCAAAAATTAATCTGCTTCAAACCAGTCTGGGCAGTTTTGAACAAAGGTTCACGTTAATCAGGTTATGCAGCAACATTCTATTTATGTACTATTCAAACACACATATGAAGCCAGGACACAACACAGTCAGTCCTCCTTGCATTACATCAGGACAGCTTCTACACATGAAAGAGGTGAGTATGTGGTAACTTAGTTGTATTAATCCTGTGATTATATGGGGTTAACGCACGTTTTTCCGTGTTATAACATCTGCAGAGTCCCGAGGAACGGTTGGTGCCCGAGCCCGGTAGGGCGAGGGCTCCAACAGTTCCGAGGGACTCTGCAGACTTTATAACACAAAATAAACATGCGTTGACGCTATTATAGCATAATATTCTAAAACAGATTCGTGATGTATAATATATATAAAACACAAACATTAAATCCTTGTGCTTGAACGGTATTTATCCAACTCTACATGCTTTACGTATGCGTTTTATTTTTCCGGGCCAACAACTTGAGAACCGAACAAAATTTCCAATTTTAATTGATTTAACAAAGTTTAACTTTGGAGATATATTAACATAAGAAAAACATATCATTACTCTACCAAAGACAAAACAGGCGCCTCAGAAATTCCTAGAATGGTTATAGATTGGCGGTAGGAAAAAGATCAGTGACATCAGATTCAATTTCAGAATCGGTTTTTTAAGCACGCAAGTTTAAAAAAAAATCAGGCATAAAACATTATTCTCTCAAAGAAACATACAGAACATTTATCAATATAAACGTCAATAAAACAACGTTTTCTTATATTCATTTTGTGCTTTCCATTTTTGTAAGTTAATCGGGGGATTTTAAACTGACTGACAGATTCTATTTGTTTACATTGACAACTGTCCGTTTCTAAGAAAGGGCGACAACCAAGATAAGCGGCGATGTCTATACGCTGTATTGCCGGCATTATTACTTGAATATGCGACCGAGGCCCTTGAATTAATAATTCCAATATAACAAGAGCACATGACTCTGGCAAACAGGCCAAATCGTCATTATTTGTTTGTTTTCTGGGCCCTGCATGTATTGCGCATAGGTAAAACCGGGCTATAACAAGAGCGCGTGACTATGTTAACGCATGGTTTTGGTCCCATTATAACATGGGCAAAAGAGGGAATAATAGCCGATTTTATGCTATAATAGACAATATTTATATAATGAGATAACTTACTGATCACAAGATGTGTACATTTATCATCAAACATGCCCGTATCTAACACAGTTCCTCCCAATTGTTCTATAAGGGCACCATAATCATCACGTTCCTGGATAGTAAATATACATATGTACGGTATCTATAACACACACCATAGAATGTTATCTTGCTAACTACATGTATTACATGCACAAATATGACCCATGTGAAGAAAATCCATATTGTATCCACATGTCAACAGGAATGATATTGCTGACAATTAAGTTTAAATATTAGGAGGTATATAAATGGATTCTTGACATAATAATTATGTTAGACTCACGTAGTATTTACTAGAATGTAACACACTTGATATTTTCAAGCCTGCAGAGATTCTGACCTAGCCAAATATATTTTAGTTGATTAAACATAAAACTAATGTTTGACAAAATACTTGTGGCAAGTACATTTTAAAAACTTACAGGTCCTAACATTCCAGATAGCATGAACACAGGTGGGGGTTTCTGTACAACTTCTACTTCTTGTTGCTCTAATTCAACAGCCTTTGGTGGTGTTACCTTGCTAGACTTGTTTGAAGTTGGGAAAGCTGAAAAACATTATCAAAATCATTATACATTAATCCAACAACTATATGGAAAATTTTTAATAAAGGATTTTAATTTAACCATCTTTTCTCACCTCACGTCTAAGCTATCTTTTGTCAGGTCTTAACCATCTTTTTGTCAGATCTAAGTCATCTTCTGTCAAATATAATCTATCTTTTGTCAGATCTAAGTAATATTCTTTTAAGTTTATTCAATCTTTTGGCAGATATAAGCCATCTTTTGTCAAATATAAGTCATCTTTTGTCAGATTTAAACCATCTTTTGTCAAGTATAAGTCATCTCTTGTCATATTTAAACCATCTTTTGTTAAATTTAAGACATCTTTTGTCATATTTAAGACATCTTTTCTCAAGTATAAGTCATCTCTTGTCATATTTAAGCCATCTTTTGTCAAGTATAAGTCATCTTTTGTTAAATTTAAGCCATCGTATGTCAGATTAAATCAATCTTTTGTCAAGTATAAGTCATCTTTTGTCAGATTTAAAGGGAGACAGAGGCAAAATTTTCATATCTTAGTTCTGAATTTTCAATCATTAATCTGTAATTGCCCTCAAAATGAATATATTAGACAGTCAAAGGAACAAAACTTTTCTCCGTATAAAGAATAAAATGGTGATTTCCTAACTTGACCCGCGTTGGTCAGGTTAGAGTGCTAGGATTTCAAAATAGCTATCAAAGTACTCTCTGGAAACCTTAAAGAACATGTCAAATGAATGACTTAGACTTGTTTCAATCATACAATATCCATAATATCTGTTATTGTAATTTCAATGGTTTGTTCAAGTCAAAATTCTATTGGCGTCTAAATTTTGTTCAACATATATATTTACGCTTTAAAACCAAAATATATAGAATTTAAACAGAAATTCATGCTGAAACTTCAAGAAATGTCACTTTAGCATGAATTGAGTACATAAAATCATTTTGATATTTTTGTATTTATTTTGTCTGAATATCCCTTTAAGCCAAGTTTTGTCAAGTATAAGTCATATTTTATTAGATTTAAACCATCTTTTGTCAAATATAAGTCATTTTTTGTCAGATTTAAACCATCTTTTGTCAGCTATAAGTCATATTTTGTTATATTTAAGCCATCTTTTGTCAGGTATAAGTTATATTTTGTCATATTTAAGGTTTTTTGTCAATACTAAGTCATTTTTTGTCAGATTTAAGGTTGTTATTTTGTTAATATTAAGCCATCTTTTGTCCGATTTAAGCTTTGTCAATATTAAGCCTTAAAACATATTCTGACAGGAAGTATCAGACTAATGGTCTAAAATGGGTTGGATTTGCACTAGTTTTAATCATGATTCAATCATAAATTGGTAAACAGTAATCTAATAAGTTTTCTTAGAATCCCAACCAATACAAACCTGATATTGCCAACATGTTCCCAAAAAATTATATTCAGTAAAAGGAAAACAAAATTGTTTCAGAAAATCATGCTGCACCGAAATCTCAGTACAGATATAATCTGTGGTGACCTAAAATTATTATTTCTACACCTACCAATTGATGGCCCTTCTGGTGTAGGGGTCTTCTTCCTTCCACTGTTGCCAACAGGTCTTGGTGTGGTATTCTCTTGAATCTTAAATTATATTATATTTATATATTACAGTATTTAATAAACATTTTGAGAAAATATTTACAGGATACAACACTATATTCTGGCCATATAAAAATTGGCAGAGCAATTGTTTGTATTGTGATAAAGTACCTAATTTTGTGAAATCGCACATACATAAATCATCAGTAATAATTGGCTTGGGAACATTTTATAAATACATTGTGCTTAAACCAGGGATTTGTGCTTGTCCATATGGTGTTTACTGGTGGTGTGGGTAATCAAACCAAACACACACATGGGTGACAATCTACGGTAAATTTTTTTGAAAGATGACCATAAAGGTATAAAAACACCTCCTTTAAACGAAGTTTAAAGTTTTTACAAAATGCATAACAACCTGTTCCGTAACCCAAACCTATCAATTTTGTTAAATTTTCAGGCATTAGATTTTGAAACAACTTAGCTATTAAACATAACAGGAAACGCTCATGAAATCTGTCAACAGGTGTGATGGTAAAATATCAGCCAATGAGCTTATTGCATTCATGATCATCAATCATATATTGATTATATATTCCCCACACTCATAAATTATCACATTTACAAACTGACAAGAAAGTTTGATGTTTAATATACAGAAAAAAAAATTAAACACTAAATACAAATATAGCTAAAGTGTACTCTACATCAATACATCACTTTGCTATGTTACTGTGACATTTTGTGCTATAAAATAAGTGAGATTTGCAATGTGTCAATTTTAACTGTTAGATCAATATAGTCTATTACAGGACATACCCCCACCCAGGGGCCAAAGTCAGTTCACAGTTCCATTTTTGAATGCAGGGAGTGTCCATTTAACAAATTGAGTAAATTAAGGTTAATAAATGTTATGGTCTTTGAACTAGTCAAGCTTGTCAGCTACATGCAGTTTTAAAAATTGGTCCACCATTAAAGTATGCTTTACAATAAAACATTTCAAGAAAATGCCTTGGTTTACTTACATTCTTTCATTTTCTTAAAGAAGCAATATAGATCATTATACAAACAATGTATTTTTTAATGTTATCCTATTTTGTTGCAGCTTTCAGGTGTAACATGTACTCTGTGACAAATACAATTTCCTGTCTAACATAATCAATGATAAAAGCATGGATGTGGGGGAAAGTGAGTAAGAAATGGGGGTTGGGGTTAAGAAGGGGCTGGAAATGGACATACAAGTTGTTGCTCTCCAAACGGAGGTACAGGAACTTCTGTCTCATTGTCAGATTCCGAGTACTGGGCATCCTCGTCATCCATGCCGTACATGCCACCAACTTCCTGTGTCGGACTGTTGGCACGCTCCAACTTATGAGCCAATTTTGCTTGCTCCAGTCTGAAAAACAGATTCTTACTCTATACAATTTAATCCAGACGTTGGCTTTTTTAAAGTGCAAAAATATCAATATTATCAGTATACAAGTACTGAGTTAAAATGCATACATATATGTAAGCCAAAAAAGATCATAATGGTAAACAGTGTAATTAGTTCAACGACCTCCTACATAACTCTCAACATTTTTATATTTTTAGCATAATTGATATGATGAAATTTCTCTACATGCTTCCTGTTAGACGTAAATTATAAAAATATAGATCATCAGGTTAACTAGTAATTGCCTGGGGCATGCACTGAAAAGTCAAACACTTCAACATCTCAACCATCGAAGCTCAATCTTTCTATTGTACAACTATGTTTACCTGCTCATTGGATCATCCCAACTGACATGCACGGACTGTGACGGCGCCACTTCAGCTGCATTTTTTTCTTCTTCAGCTTCTAAAATACAGATTCACAAATACTTCAAACACAATACATGATATTTAATTACAACCTAAACCTTTGACCTGATGAATTTGCATAATGGACTAGTCCTGCTTGAAATGCACATATAAACAGTTCAATAGTAATGGAGGGATGGCTTTCTCACATGAAAGAATTCAAGCGCTGGCATGGATTGAACCTACAGCAGTGAGAGGCAAGTGGTTTGAAGTCAACAACCTTAACCACTCGACCACAGATGCCCCATGGGAAATTCTTACATAAGCCTTATATAACAATATATCTATGTCAGTAATTACATTAAACTAATTCTCAAATTTTATTCACATTATGTATATATATGTTATCAAACATAATATATCCTATGAAAATAACAGGTAAAGAAATACATGCATTATTGGCTCCTAAATATACAGCTATAAAGTTTATGTAATTATGTTAGACCTTAAGGTGCTGAATTTCTTAAATTTTGGAAACTGTGCAATTATCAATATTTGGAATATAAGGATGGAAATTTTAGCCAACAATGTAGAGTAAGACTACATGACAGTACAGGCAGACCTGGCTCTATACTAGTGGTAACCGCTAATCACATTCGGTGCTTGTTGGATAAAACAAAATATTTTAGCATATATTTACCATCAGCCATGCTTCTTAAACTTCTACTACTTGAATTCCTCTGTATATTCTCTGTAGGAAACAAAAACCAAAATTAATATAACACTCTTTACAAAGTTTTATAAACATGATTAAACATCAATCCTGACTGTAATTAGGCTATTTAGCAACAATCAGACTGCATGGTTATATAGGCTAGCATAGCTCTATATTGGTGGCAAAGAAGATTCTGTAGTATTATTGCCACATTGTGTCAAACAGAAACAAGTTTAATGTGCATTTTGACCAATGAAAAAAAGTGTGACAGGTCTTGCATCTATCAGATACAAATATAATGACAGTATCAGGAGCAATATGTTTTATATTACAGTCAAGAATCACAGATCATGAAAAAATTATTACTAAATACTCCAAATAAAACAAGGACCTGTTCTGCACTGAACATTATTTTTCCATAAAAAAATTTTTTCAAAGAAAAATTCAAAGATAAAAGTATAACCTTGTGTTCTTCGCTTGGAACCGGACTGGTCCTCTGGGGTTCCAACCTGACCACTACCTGTTCAGATAAAAACCATATAAAAATTATTCAAGCTAACCAAGTATTATTTATCTGAGAAACGAAATACAATGTAGATATATAAATTTTTTATAACATGAAAATATGAGAGGTGTTTGTATCCTGATTAAATTTTATTTTAGCTTCAAGTAAATTTGATGACTATTCATATTCCATAACATGTCTATAGATATAAATGTATCGTGGCACAAGTTACGACTTATTACGACTGTCTCAACATTTTATACGTAAACAAGAGTGTGACTCAGTGATTACCCCTGATATAAATACTTACAATTTAGTTTCTTGCTTTTTCTTCTTTTCTTTCCCCTATTGATCAGAAAAAAAAAATATGTTCAAAAGGAAAGATTCAGTAAATCCTTCAAAATAAAAAATGTTATTTCTATCATCTAAAAATCAAATTTTGCAGAAACTCATTTCATCCATCTGAAGGCTATTTGCTCAGCATCCTATAGATTGACTTTCATTGAGTTTAATCTCCCTGTAATAAACAGGGTGGCAAAATTTAATCTTTGCACAACCGATAGTTGGCACTTCACAAACTGACCACATGAATTTTTTTTATATATATTCAAAGTAATACAACAAATATTTGGGTACTATTTTAATCATAAAAAAATTTACTTAAATACTGTTTAAATGGGAAACTTTATTTTTATTACCCATCCATAACTTTTCCCTATTTTTCTTGGGTAAAACAAAGTGAATCAGAGAAAAATGGACTTTTCATTACCTCCCTTTTCTATTTTGATTAACCTTATATGTATTACCTCCCTTCTTATAGGTAGACAACAAGTTACTGAAATTTCATAATTATCACATAATTTGACCAAACATGTGTAAAAAGGAACTGAAATGATTTTCTCATACAAATACAATTGATTTCTCTTCAAATAATGAAATGACTTTCAGCCTAATCACATTTTAATTTAAAATAATTATTATCAGCTCTAACAACACAAAAACTTGACTGTATGCTGCATGTATTTTTTTTTCTGTTTTGAATAAAATATGTGCATAATAAACCTTATGAATAACAAAATTCAAATAAATGAATTTAGCAAGTAACAGTGTAGAGGCAGGTCATACTGTACTACGTGGATGTGTGGATGTGAAAGCTGCCTCGGTCCTCAAGAACATTTCAATGTCACTTGTAACATTCAAATGGTTAGAAACTTTCACATACTGATAATGCTGATAGGAAAAGTATTATTATCTAGATATATGGCAGAGACCTTATATTACCTTATTTTATTAGGTATATTAATTTTTTCTCTTTTCAATTTTTGAATTTAGATAAGTAACATTTCAAGTCAAAGGGAGGTAATTCATTATTAAGTTTGATTACTTGGACATGACATCTTCCAGCTGTTTTGAGAGCACTTCTCTCATCTCCAGCGAGCCACCTGCTTCTGCCACATTGTCTTCCTATAAAAATGTTACACAGATTTTAACAATAAGATGGACAAAAAATCTGGAAATACAAAGATTTTTTAAACAAGAGGGCCATGATGGCCCAAAGTCGCTCACCTGTATATAGGCCCCTGGAGCGGGGCCAGTTTTAACCCCAGGGCTTTTTATTTGAACAAACTTGGTTGTATATATATATATATATGTATGTATGTATATATGTATGTATATATATATATATATATATATATATATATATATATATATATATATATATATATATACATAATATGTATATATATATATAATATATATATATACATATATATATATACATAATATGTATATATATATATATATATATATATATATATATATATATATATATATATATATAAATATTAAATATATATGTGTATATATATAATATGTATATATCTAAAAAAAAAAAGTCAAGTTAATGAATGACCCCCGGGGCAGGGCCAATTTTGACCCCAGGGCTTTTATTTGAACAAACTTGGTAGACACCCATGAGAACATGTTTCATGCTAAATATCTTAGCTCTAGCTCTTTGAGTTCTTTAAAAGAAGATTTTTTAAGTTTTTACTATATGCACATAGGGAAAATCAATGTCCCCCGGGGGCGGGGCTAATTTTGACCCTAGGGCTTTTATTTGAACAAACTTTGTAGACACTCATTAGAAGATGTTTCATGCTAAATATCTTAGCTCTAGCTCTTTGGGTTCTTTAAAAGAAGATTTTTTAAGTTTTAACTATATGCATATAGGGAAAATCAAAGACACCCTGGGGCGGGGCCAATTTTGACCCTAGGGCTTTTATTTGAACAAACTTGGTAGACACTCACTAGAAGATGTTTCATGCTTTATATCTAAACACTAGCTATCTGGGTTTTTTCAAAGAAGATTTTTAAGTTTTTGCTATACACAGTCATATAAGGAAAATCAATGACCCCCGGGGCGGGGCCAATTTTGACCCCAGGGCTTTGATTTGAACAAACTTTGTAGACACTCACTAGAAGATGTTTCATGCTTAATAGCTAAACTCCAGCTATTTGGGTTTTTTTAAAGAAGATTTTTTTTAAGTTTTTGCTATACACATATAAGGAAAATCAATGACCCCCGGGGCGGAGCCAATTTTGACCCCAGGGCTTTTATTTGAACAAACTTGGTAGACACCTATTAGAACATGTTTCATGCTAAATATCTTAGCTCTAGCTCTTTGAGTTCTTTAAAAGAAGATTTTTTAAGTTTTTACTATATGCATATAGGGAAAATCAATGACCCCCTGGGGCGGGGCCAATTTTGACCCTAGGGCTTTGATTTGAACAAACTTGGTAGGCACTCATTAGAAGATGTTTCATGCCAAATATCTAAGCTCTAGCTCTTACGGTTTTTTTAGAAGAAGATTTTTTAAGTTTTTCTTATTGGTTGCCATGGCAACCAGAGTTTTTTAATGGAATTTAAATTTTTTGAACAACTTTGAAAGGGGTCCACCTAAGGATCATTTCTGTAAAGTTTGGTTGCAATTGGCCATGTAGTTTAGGAGGAGATGTTGTTTGAAAAGTTTGACGCCATTTTTTGAAGGACGCACGACGCACGCAGAGTGATGACAAAAGCTCACCTTTGAGCACTTCGTGCTCAGGTGAGCTAAAAAGGCAAGGAATATCATCAATATGAACAAGAAATATCAAAAGCGGAATCTTAATAATGCTAAAATATATATACATTTGTGTACATGTATTATTATAATGGAATCTGTTGACTGTTAACAATTACAATTCATACTATTTGATAATGATGAAAATGTAATTCTGTTTAATAAAGTTTATGTCCTAAATCAGTTTTAAAATGTTCATGTCCTAAATATTTGATATCTTAAGAATGAAATAAACAATGCAAAAAAAAATCTTGTAAATAAAAAAAATATACAGAATATAAAAATAAAATCTTGTACAGAAAAAAAAACAACAACATAATATAGTCAGTGGGTGAACAACACCTCTATATCTTGTAGCGTTTTCATCTCACACTATTAGAATATCACAGTGAGCCTAAATTAAGTATAAACTTTGACAAATCTGAAATTTAAATTCATGAAAAATGACTTAACACAACACCATAATTACCTTTTTATCTTCCTCTGAAGAGCTTTTATTTTCTGGACTTTTAAGATCTTTTTCTAATGTTATTTTTGGTATATCAGCTAATGCTTTAACTGGTCCCTTTTTGACATTTTCTCCCTCATCATCACCCTGTATAACTATTGACTGTTTAGCTGGTGGCGCCACCTCTGTTTTTGTGTTTGCTACTCTTCTACTACTACGTGGTGTTCTCATCGGTGTTCTTCGTGTTGATACAACAGACTTGAGTAATACAACAGCAAGGAAATAAAACCATATCAGTAACACTTTCAAATTTCAATTACAATATACAAAATATACTCAGATCTTAAATAACATACTTACTTCATAATTAAAGATCCTGTAACTCAATTTTTTTAAATGGTTTTATATCATTTAATATGATGCTCAAATGGAGATTTATCAATATTATAAGTTCCAAAAAGTATTATTTTTAGATATTACCGATTTAAATTTCATGTAAATAAAGGGAGGTAATTAGAAATTTATTTTCGATGAAGTCTAAGCCAAATTTTTTAATAAGAAATGAATGCATATATTCTAATGAATACTTATAATGTGTATAAACATTTGCAGTACATGTTTCACATATTCTTGGATGTTTGGAAATTGGTTTAGAAGAATAATAATAAACATATATAAAATTTCACTTAGAAGTTGTTACATCCTTAATTGCAACATACAGGATGATGGATCTTTAAACAAAAAATAGTTTGCTACTTATATAAAAAGCATTGTGGACAAAGAACAGAAAAAATCTGGTAAAAGACTACTATGAAGAAAAACAGCTAAAATATCATAGATCAAACTTACCAGAGAAAGATTTGGGTTGAATGTATGTGGAAATAAAGTCTCATCAACTTTGGCATTCTGTTCTTTACACTGAAATTTACACACAAATAAGGATCAAAATGAAATTGTTTTCAGCCATTGGCATTAAAAAACAATGATCTTCAGAAATTTATCTTACAAATTTAAATCTTTCAGCACACAGTCTTTTGCAAAATCAATTGTGATTTTGATCACACTTAACCATTCTCACTGATCAAACTAACTGACCCATTCTGAACATGTCCCCCCCCCGTGCCAAATACAGAATTTCCAAGTCACCAGTACTTATTTTAATCATATCTATTTCAGCTTGAAAGAATTCACTATCTCAGGGTTGATTCAGAGAAAAAGCCACATGATGTAAACATTTTTGAAATGGACTATCTGTTACAGTTATTTATTGCCAACATAAACTATTTTGAATACTTTATTTATTTTGCCAAGGTTTATATCAACAAGCTACATTCAATTCAATTCAGTATGACTGATACTCATCTAGAGCCATATTTCCTATGATTCTGTTCTAAACATGAATATAGTAAATGCTTCATGTGTTACAGGAATATAAATCTGAAAACATCTACAAACAACAATCTCACCATGTAAAGCCAATGTGGAGACACTATTTTCATCCCACTAGCCTTCGCATGCTTGAATTCTCTAGATGTATCATTTTGACGACCCTGAAACAAAAGTAAACATTTTACATGAACAAATTACACAAGGTGTCCGCAAGAACTCAAATACATTTTGTTTGTTTGTTTGTTTCATTTTACGCCTTTTTCCAACAGTATTTCAGTCATATAGGAGGGTAGTTTCCTAACCATCGTTCCTGGAGAGTTACACCAGTACTAGACTACCTTCCTCCGAGCTAAACTACCAAAGCATCTCCCGGAGATCGAACCCACGCCAGAGAGGTAACTGGATTAGTAGTCATTGACTCTAACCCCTCGACCACGGAGGCGGTACTCAATTATGTACACTGTGAAAGACAGAAAGAATCAATAAACACTGAAAAGCAAACAAGCTTGCATTCGAGAAAAATGCTATGCCACCGCATTAATACAACACTAAATAGTAGTGTAGGAACAAATTTTTTTTTTGTTTCTATACAATTTTGAAGATTGTCAAAATGCATAGATCCCTGACCTATTTAATTCTTATTATCAGATTAGTGGTTAAATCTGTTGTTAACTCAATAAAAGATCAGAGTAGGAATATATCAATGCACTCGAGTCTAGTGAATTTGGTGGGAAGGTCATATTTCACACAGCCTAAATTTCATGACTACATCAAAGGACAACACAGTTAGACACTTTGTCAAAATCTAGGTCAGCTGAAATCAAAGTTCACTTTACATCTTAATCTAAGCACATGGTTCAAATTTCATAGCTGTTCATCAAAGGACAAGAAAGTAGGTCACATCATCAAAATCTAGGTCACCTGATATCAAAGTTCAATTTTACAACTAAAACTGTGCACATGGTCAAAATTTCATTGCTGTACATCAAAGGACAAGAAAGTAGGTCACTGTCCCCTTGGGCAAGGCAAAATTTTGGACCCAAGGGTTTAATTCAAAACAATCTTGATACAGGTCCACCAAACAACATTTCAAGTCAAAAATCTAAGCTGTAGCTTTCTCCCATTCAGAAAACATTTGTTTTATTTTCTGTTTTACTATGTGTACATAATGAGAATTACTGCCCCCGGGCAGGGCCAATTTTAACACCAGGGAAAAATTTTAACAACTTTGGTAGAGGACCTATAGATGATATTATATAGCAAACATCAAAGCTCTATGCCTTGTACCTTCAGACAAAAATATTTTTTATTTTTTTACTATATGTACATAATGAAAATCAATGACCCCCGGAGCAGAACCAATTTTGACCCCAGGGCTATAATTTGAACAATCTTGGTAAAGGTTCACTTCACAAAGTCTCATGCCATATATTTAACCTGTAGCCTTTGTCAATTCAGAATACATATAAGGAAAACCTATGGCCCCCGGGGCAAGCTAATTTTGACACTAGAGGCAAAATTTGAACTACTTTGGTAGAGTACATATAGATGATATCATTTTACAAATATTAAAGCTCTTAGCCTTGTACCTTCAGACAATAAGATTTTTTGATTTTTTACTATATATATATACATTGAAAATCAATGACCCCCCCCGGGCGGGGGCAATTTTGACCCCAGGGCTATAATTTGAACAATCTTGCTAGAAGTTCACTTCACAATGTTTCATGCAAAATATCTAACCTCTAGCATTTGTTAATTGCTAAAAGAAATTTTTTTAAAGTTTTTACTATAAGTTTTCACTATATACATATAAGGAAAACCAATGACCCCCGGGGCGGGGCTGATTTTGACCCTAGGGCTATAATTTGAACAATTTGGGTAGAAGTCTACCAGACAATGCCTTATGCAAAATATCTTAGCTCTAACCTTTTGGGTCTTTACAAGAAGGTATTTTAAGTTTTTACTGTATGTATATATAGTGAAAATCAATGACCCCCAGGGAGGGGCCGATTTTGACCCCAGGGCTATAATTTGAACAATCTTGGTAAGGGTCTACCAGACAATGCCTTATGCAAAATATCTAAGCTCTAGGCCTTTTGGGTCTTTACAAGAAGATTTTTTAAATTTATTCTTATAATTCCTTTTGGTTGCATGGAATGAAATTCTTTGAACAACTTTGGAAGCCCTTCACCCAAGGATCAATTGTGCCAAGTTTGGTTGAAATTGGACTAGTACTTTTTCACAAGAAGTTCACTATATAATCTTTATAATACAAACACACACACAGGTGAATCGCTGTATGCCACCGCATCACAGATGCTGCGGTGGCATAAAAATAATCTTCTTCATAATTAGTAAAACCTGCTTAGTTCTTTCATGTAACTTTTTGCCTTTTTAGGTGGTTTAAGACCCGATGTTCCCCTGTTTGCATTGTATTAGGTATGAGGGGAACCACCACCCATCTGTAAGTGAGCTATTCCTAGACATATTCCAGCCCAGTGGAAAAGAAAACAAAGACCCCATTCACACAATACTACATCAACAAGCAATTATCATAGTATTGCAAGCAATCCATAAGTCCCCTACCGGTTAGAACCCCATCAACATTCTGAAGGGCCATTGGCCATTCACTAATGTTTCAATTTTTCTATATTTTAAGTAAAGTTGTTGGAAAAGTTCTTTAAAAGTGATCACAGGAAACAGTTTTTATGAACAGACAGACAGACGGACTGAAGGACACTCTAAAGTTAATATTTGAAACATCCCTGTTACCAAAATATAACATTTTTAAAAGCAAAATTCTTAAAGAGGAGATAACTCTTGAATTAAAGATGCAATTTCATAAAAAAAATTCAGCTCTTTTTGATTTTTTCAAAATAGGGAGAACAGATAAGACATGCATAATCTCAAAACTGCCATCTACCCATATGTCAAGTTTCATAAAAATATTTCCAGTACTTTTTGAGTTATCACTGGATTCAGTGTATGTGTAAAATTTGCCATATTTTCAGTCTATGTGTTGCCATAGCAACCAGAATTTTCAAGATAGGAAGAAAAGAAAAAGACGTGCATAATCTCCATCTACCCATATTACAAGTTTTATAAAAATATTTCTATTACTTTTTGCGTTAACACAGGATCCAGTTTATGTATAAAATTTGCCGTATTTTCAGTCTATTTGTTGCCATAGCAACCAGAATTTTCAAGATAGGAAGAAAAGAAAAAGACATGCATAATCTCCAGACTGCCATCTACCCATATTTCAAGTTTCATAAAAATATTTCCAGTACTTTTTGCGTTATCACTGGATCCAGTTTATGTGTAAAATTTGCCATATTTTCAGTCTATTTGTTGCCATAGCAACCAGAATTTTCAACATAGGAAGAAAGGAAAAAGACGTGCATAATCTCCATACTGCCATCTATCCATATATCAAGTTTCATAAAAATATTTTCAGTACTTTTCAAGTTATCGCGGGATCCAGTTTTGTGGACGGACGGACTGACGCAGAATTTTCAATATAGGAAGAAAGGAAAAAGACGTGCATAATCTCCATACTGCCATCTATCCATATATCAAGTTTCATAAAAATATTTTCAGTACTTTTCAAGTTATCGCGGGATCCAGTTTTGTGGACGGACGGACTGACGAACTGACAGACAGACCGACGGAGGGTTAACCTAAAGTCCCCTCCGGTAAACTGGTAGGGGACTAATAAAGCTAAATACATAACTTATCTACAAAAGTAGGAACATTTGGTTTTCATTCTTCAGTGACATTTACAGATTACTTAATCAACATAAAACCCCAATAATAGGTAGAGGTCAATAAAAGGTACATTCTTACTATTCTTACAAAATATTTAAGATAATAGTCAATAAAAGGTGCTATGAGAAATTCAAGAAAGTGTTACATAAATGATGTAGAAAGGATAAACCTGCAACTATTTGTTCCATCAGAACATTTTGGTATACATAGAAATTGCCACTGTAAGAGGTATCACTATAAAAAAATAAAATGGCTTAAAGTTTCGCCTATAACCTTATGAATTTATAAAATAGTTTTGATCAGGTTTTGGAATTACCCACAACTAAATTTTGGGACATGTAGATAAAAATTTGGAGTTGGTCAGCCAACAGTATCGAGTCTGGTCAGATTGCACAAATGTGCAGGCTGGACTGGCTTTATACTGGTTGCCAGGGCTAATAATTTTTAGTTTTAATTTTGTAAAGGATAAATACTACCAGATGCTGAAACAGATACTTATAAAACTTTTTATAAATATAAAAACATTTATACCTGGAAAATGAAATGTGTGCAGGATTTGTCATAATTCCAGCGGTAGTCACCGCCCAGTGACTCTACAAGATCGTTTAACTCTGTCTGGTCTTTTGTCAGTTTCTTACCCACTGATATGACAACACCTCTAAGTACTGTAGATGATTCCTGGAATATTCAACATAGTGATATAGTCATCAGAGAAATGATTTTTGTTGATAGGGAATAAATTAAAGATAGGTCCATAAACTTTGGATAGATTGGAAGAAAATCAACACAGTTATATGGGAGCAAAAATTCTTAAATTTCTATAAAATGAATTCCAGAAAGTTTCCTTAGAGCTGATCTTAACTGTAATTCTTTTCATCAAAGTTATTTTTTATGTATCTTATACTTCATGTGAATTGAAAGTTTGTTAAATATATGCCAAAGTCTTAAAAAATATGCTTAAAGTTGTTAAAATTTACACATAGTCCTACCTCAAAGTCACCATCAGGTTCATCACAAGCATTCTGGGATGCTGGAAAATTTCCCTGTAGTCGAGCTTCTCTCAACTCTGCTAGGTTCTTAGTTGCCTTACTCATAGCTAATTCATAAAGTTCATCATCATCCTATATATGAAGGAATAAAGTTATCTATGAGACTCAAAAATTTTCCTTTCTGTTACAATACTATATCAATCAAAACTGACTAATTTTACAATACATGTATATACAGGTCAAATCAAGCCATCATTTGAAATAGTATAAAGGTCAAAACTGGCCAGTATCATAACACTATGAAAGTGTAAAGTAGCCTTGGTTTAAAATACTACAGAGGTCAACATTAGTCATCATTTATAAAACTGCAGATTTATTATAATACAGGTCAAAATGGCCTAAAGGTCAAAACATTTATTAAACTACTGAAGAAATCCATCATGTAAAATACTTAGAAGCTCCAAACTGACCTCTTTTCAAGTGTGTTCCAAATTTTAACATATAAACCATAATTTTACATTTATAAGTTGTGAAAGAAAGTTATATATATAACATTAAGTGACATACAAGACTGTCCTTTCTATTTTTAGATTTGGCAGTCCGCTCAGCTTCTGGGGTCTCTAATGACTTCAGTAACTCCTACAATAAAAGCAAACATACCACACATGTTATCTAGAATATATAAATATAAACTTATGTGATACAATATCTACATGGCACTAGGGATACACAAAAAGATTAGATTGCACGAAAAGTACTGTCAATGTCACTTCTGACTACATTATAGTAATCTGATAAAACAAAACACTGTACAAAACTTGTTCTGATATCTATGAATTAAACTGAGCTGAAGGAAAATTCATGAGCCACTTTATTTCTGGAATAAGTATGCTTACTTTGAGTTCATGTATTCATAGTACAATATATTCATAGCACACAAGATTTCTGTTACATACAGTATTCACAAAATATGACATCAACTGACATGGTCTAATATTACACTTCCATTATACAACTTATGCATGGTTATGGTTTAACAACATTGTTTTCACTCACATGGAAATGGGTCTGTCCAATAGTGAAATTTTTTAGAACATAAATTTTGGTAAATTGAAAAAAAGCCACTGGATAAGTATAATGAAGAAATGAAACCTGGAACAAAATCTTGCACTTACCTCCGTATCAAATTTAGGAATGTATCGGACATTTGGGTTGAGAAATTTACTTGGTGTATCTTTATCTAGAACAGCCCCTTCCTTCCCTTGAAGCTCCTGTTTAGTAGAAATGGTTTTCTTTAGTTAGAACCTTATGATAAAATTTAGTAGAAAAGGTATACTTAAGTCAGAACCTTATTATAACAATGTTATTACTATACCCACATAGGTACCATAAATCTTTATTACGTCAAAATCCTTATCTCTGAAAATTTATGTCGTTTGATAGGCAGTGATTTTCTTAGTTCATGGCACAACAGCCAATTAGTAAAGGTGAAACACAGCTCTATAGAAAGTACGGTATACAAACATCTTTTTTCTAACAAGGCACTTTTGAGTTCATAAAGCAAGATTTACCTGAACTCTACTCTGTTGTGCTGGGGTTTCAAAGTTTTCTTTCTGACTCTGTCTTTGTTCATCTTGTTTCTTCTTTCTTTCAATTGTTCTAGCACTCTGATAACCTTTCCCCATCAGTCGCTCCCGGACACCTACATTACAACACTATAGTTAAGATCAATCTTCATCCAAAATTTGTTGAATGGGCAAACCCATCATTTAACTATGCAGAGTTTTAAGAAGACTTAACAGATGACAGACAAAAAAAGCCACTTAATAGACTGATCAAATGATAAAAAATACTGTTTGCAAAAAAATTTTAAGTTTCAAAGTATAAAGAAATGGTCGATTTTGTCATTTGAAAAATTACACAAAAATACGAGGGGTGATCCAAAAATTCGTGGACAACGTGTGTATCTCCATAATGTGACGTCCTATCGAGGTGAACTCTTTGGATATTATTAATCAATGCTTTTTTAATAAATTGACCAAATTTTAAAACACCAATTGCATTTTTTATCTATATATGACAACATAAAAACATTAAGTATCAAGATCGCGGCGCAGCTTACTTTTTCTCTGTGATATAAACGTTTTCATCTCATTTAAACACATGTAAAACCTGTGCAAACAAAGAAAATTGCTGGAAACGTTAAAATAACGTTGTTTAGATGTGTATGACGTCATTCTGTCAGTATTAGAAGACATTTTGAAGTTGCGGTTATTTTACGCTCGTGCTTTAAAGAACAGGTGCTAAAAACAGCTTTATCAAAAATGGACGTCACTGATCCAGCAAAACTTCGGACAGTTATACAGTACTGTGTAAATCTTGGAAAGACGCCCGGCAAGACAAAAACAATGATCGAAAGTGTGACAAATAAACCGTCTGTGTGTTGTTCTCTAGTTCTCAGCTTGGAGCAGAAGTACTCAGTCATTCACCATATTCGCCTGATCTTTCCCCGTGTGACCTCGCCTTGTTTCCCAGGTTAAATAAAGAGTTGAAAGGGAAACGTTTTGACAATCTGGACGAGTTGAGAGGAGTCACCCAATGCATACTGTCGTCATTCAGCCAGGAATGGTATGCGAGTACATTTAGAGACTGGGTCTGCCGCCATGAAAAATGTGTGCGGGTTAAAGGGGAATACTTTGAAAAGTTATCAGGCAAAACAGTAACATAGATTACTTCCTATGATAGAATAACGTCGTATGTGACGTCGTAAGCTGCGCCGAGTTTTGTCATGTCTATGTATATAAACTGCTGCAGAATCGTTAATTCTTGTAAAATCTTTACAATATTTTGAGAATTTGTCGACGTATGCTCACTTAATAAAATACTAGAATTTCATGTGATTTGCTTTATTACTTTTTGTTTTATGCAGCGTGTCCACGAATTTTTGGATCACCCCTCGTACTTTCTCACCTAAGTGAATCCATTGTCCAAAATTCAGACTAGTATTTTGTCAGTTCAGTTACAAAAGAACATCTAATGTTTAGTAATTTTGAACCAACAGAAAAATAATAGACATTTCATGGAGATTATTTTCAACTTACTTAGTTCTGATAGTGATGGGGTTCCAACTTTAGCAGGCTCTTTGTCTAACTTCCTTACAACTGTAATAAAATATTATCACACTTTAACTCTCTACATGCTAATTGTAATGATTGGCCTATATTACCTTTATACAGCCAAGACCAGAACAACTTGTACATCTGTGAAGTTTGAATAGACTCTATAATGTTGACAGCGTGGATACAGCAATTTTTTTTGAAGTCCCATATAAAAAGAATGTAATGTTTAAAACTTAAGCTGTACAAGAACATTACATGAATTTTAGATTTTAAGTTATGGTTTAAAACAACTACTGAGTTGACAGTTAGTAACATCCACCCAATAGCAAGCAATATTTTGATGCACTAATTCAAATTATAAAGTATTGTGGGGAAAAAGATAATTCCAACATTTACTACTTACAAGCATCTTCATTATTATTTTATATAATAAGTTGTCTAAAGCTACATTTGACAAGACTTACATCTAGTTAAAGGTGGTGTTTCCATGGAAACATCATAATCACGCTGCATGTTTACTCCACCTAACAACTTATCACGTACACCTAAATGAAATAAACATTAATTTGCAGGGTATACAAATATACAAAAAAAGGGCTTGATACAAAATGGTTGAAACTCCTTCATATATGAGCCGCGTCACGGCAAAACCAACATAGTGCGTTTGCGACCAGCATGGATCCAGACCAGCCTGCGCATCAGCGCAGTCTGATCAGGATCCATGCTGTTCGCTTACAAATCCTATAACAAGTAGAGAAACTGATAGCGAATAGCATGGATCCTGATCAGACTGGTCGCAAACCCATTATGTCGGTTTTGTCGTGACGCGGCTCATCTGTTGTATCATGATACAACGATTTTACATCAATCCCTTTAAATGTATTTAAATTGAAAAAAAGTTGAAGTTGAAATTTCTGATAAAACAAATGGTACATGCATGAAATCAATGTTTAACATACTAAAATAGCAGTTGAATGTTTTGATACAGAACGTTTTATTCTGTTGTGCTATATTAAACATGAATGTTACATGGAATGTTTTATTCTGTTTTGTTGTATTATTCATGTGTGTTATTTAACAAAGACACTTCTTATTAAAACTCTTAATAAATTTCAAGTTCTCAGATTAAATGAACAAGAAAGAAACTTAAGAAAGCATAATTATCATTTATTAAGAATATTTCTTTTTTGTTACTGACCATTTATTCAGACTCATTATCTCGCTGAAACTTTAAAAACAGCAATTTTTCTCTTACTATATGAGAGAAAATTGTTAACTAATTTCAAAGGGAGAAAAAGAACAAGAAAATTCTATCAGTAGAAAAACAAAACAAAACATACTTTGTTTAGCTAGTGCAGGTGTTCCAATCTCAAATGGATTCTTCTCAAGATTTCTTCTAACTGGAATAGATAAACAAAATATAAGAATACATTCTCCATTATCTATTATCTGATTCTCTGTTCTAATACAATTATAATGATAAACCATTTCATAATATTATGTAAATTTTAAATTTTTTTTAAGTAAGCAGTGTTTTTGATAATGTGTGTTTTCCAAAGAAAATCAGATAATAAATATGATGATAATAAATATAGGCTTTAAACTGCTCTATAGAAACAGTATTAAACTTACATCTTGTCAAGGGTGGAGTTTCTGGCTTCTTTGTTTCTTGTTTAGCACCTTCAAGATTTTTATTTACAATAATTACTTCATCATCATCATTGTCCACATTGTTCACAGCTTGGTCTTCATCATGTTCATTTTCATCTTCATCTATTTCAATAGGAACAATATCTTTTTCAGTATGTATCACATTGCTCTTTGATTGTTCTGTAACAGAATCATTCCCTTTAGAAACATTGTTATCAGGGCCAACAGTTTCATCAGGGTCTATATTAACAGCTTTACTTTTATCACAAACAGTTTCTTGTTCACCTTGAGTATTTAAACCTGCTAGGATAGCTTCGGTGTCTCCCATAGTGGAGAAATCCCTTAGACTGGTTTCATTCCCGGAACTTCTTTTTCTAGACTGGTTATTTTGATTATTTTCGGCCTCATTACTCCTATTTTCATCACTTTCCTTATCATTTGGTTCAGCACTACTCTTATTTGATATCTCACTATGTCGAGACTTAGTTGAAGACTTTGACTGGTTCCCAGATTTGATTTGTTCCCTCTCATCAGACTGGTTGTCTATTAATGTGTTTATATTTATATTATCATCAGGTAATGTATCTATTAAAAACTTCTCTTCTTCTTCTTTCTTCCCTGTTTTAGCACAAGCAAGAACCCACCTGAAATGAAAGTATTATGTGAGCTACACTTATGGGCAGGTATTTATTGACATGCTTTTATTTTCTTCGTTTTTGCGAGGTTATAATTACAGTCTATAGCTTTTTAAACTAACAAACAATTTCCAATTCAATGACAAGTCAGCAAGATCAGCATCTGTGATGGTTCGCCTGGCAAACACAGTTTTGTCTACTGATGTATTTCTTATCTTCACAAAAATATATATATACAATTCTTATTAAACAGTGTTCACTGCCATGAAAAAACAAATACAAATAAAACAAACCCAAAGACCTATAGTCTTAACTTTTAACCTATTAAAACTGAAGGCGATTAGCCTCTGACAACAGTACAGTGTCAGGCCAGCCTACACAGGGTTCATACAGACCATCCAGGACAAAATTCAAGGAGTTTTCAAGGACTTTTCAAGGATTTTTTCAAGTATTTCAAGGACTAAAATATGTGAAACACTAAAGACAAATATGTGTAAAAGGGCGACAATGTATGAAATTAGTGTTTTACATGCAAATACCTGTTGAAGTACTATCAAATTTATGAAGTTCTTTTCTAAGTGTGCAAGATTTTGCAGTAGTTGCTTCAGAGGGTGGGAGTGGTATTGTCAGATTATTGTTATTGTCATCTTTATTCAAGATAGTACTTGCACCTAAACTGAAGAAGCTAGTTACATTGTATATCCTGATTACATTCTCTCCCTGTTGAGTGTTGTGAATTGTTTGTTCTCACTTTAATGTGCGATTTTATAGCGCTTTCACCCATTCCTGAAACGTCTATAACCTTATCACAAGCACTACACATCGCTTTTCTTTAATCATCCTTGAATTCTTTAATGAAAGGGTATTTTTCTACACATTTTGGCGAGAAATTACACTTCTTCATTTTTTTATGAATAACCCAAACAGGTCCGTGAAATTTACACGTCATGAATATTTCAATCGTGTATAAAAAACGATACCCGTTCCGTACCGTCTTACTATCTCGTTACAAAGTCGTTTTTTTTTTTTAATTGATGTATATTTGAGTTTTCTTTTGTTTTTTGGCCGCTGTTTTACTCATTTAAATCGTTTTGTGGTACTTAATGAGGAATTCGTGGATTATTGAACAAAATTCACAAGTTTCCTGTAAAATTCAAGGAGTTTTCAAGGACTTTTTCCCTGGACAAAATTCAAGGAGTTTTCAAGGACTAACCACCAAATTCAAGGACTTTTCATGGCCTGTGCGAACCCTGCTACACATTTGTGCAGTCTCTCCAGGCTCTATACTGTTTTGCTGACTTCAAACTTCATCCTAACACCCTTTGAAATTGATAAATGTCAGTTTATAAAGTAGAAGCTTAATAAATTTGCCAGGAAAATAGTTAAAACCTTGTGTACTATAACTTACAATTTAGAGACTGCAGGAATACCCCACTTTTTAGCAGCCTGATATTTTGACCCCTCTGGAGCATTTACAATAAGATGTGTGCTGGGTAGTAAATCATTCTTTGTTTGACGTACAAAATAATCCTGTGTCCTGAAATGAAACGCATACATGCATCTTACTAATAATCTAAAGATTTGTTTAAAATTCTTATTTCAAAATTTCTGACACTGTTAAGTCAAACATTACAATCTTACATATATTAAAATCAAATGATCTCAGTATTATGGATATACATATGTAACATGTAACATGGTTTTTACAGACAGAAAAAAATAATCTACTTGAATTTCCAAACGCTACATTAGACCAAATATTACAAGAATTTTGAAGCAGGGAGACTATTTATATCAATATGTTTAATCTACAAGAGTGCCCTGTTGTAAGGGTAATGAAGAAAAGAAAATTTAGGTAGAAACAGCTCTTAAATCACTTACTTTGCCCCCAGCACATCTGCTATGCTGACCAGACAATCTCTCTCTGTACCCAAATAACCACTGAAATAAAGTTGATAACTGTGTACAACTGAATAAAATATCAATAATTTAACAACAATTCTGTATACATTAACTTGAAATACTCAAGAGTAAGGCTTGAAAATTAAATTGTTTGGCCTGCTGTCAGAGTTCTTACAAGATAATAAACACTTTACTATATTTATCATGGAGTAGAATTAATGACTTATACCAATTCATCTAAGCCACACAAAAAGTTATTTCTGTTTTCGGGTCTTATGCTGTCTCACCAACCATCTGTTGACCTGCTCAATATATGCTCTTTCTGAAGCTGAAAAACCCTCACATTACATTGGACCATTCAAAAACAAAAAAAGGGCAAGTTCAATAAAGATATTTAGTAGGGGTAATGGCTAGTTTACCTGACAGAGAGCACACAATTCTTCAGAGGTAATGCCTCAACATCCAGTTCTATAGGTGAAAACAATGGATTCTTGTGTATGTCTAGCAGAACGTTTTGTTCTATACACATTTGCTGAAATATATAATGCGTTGTATTTATTTTTATGGAAATGCCATATATCATTAATCATAAAACAACCTTAGAAATACATTGTCAAATCAATGTCCTTATTTTAATACATGTGTCTGTTTATTTATTTAACATTGATCACTTAATGTGCATTTTTATCAATCTTATAAAACACAGAAATTAAAGATAAACATCACTCTTAAAGTGTATATAGCTATATATCTGCTGCAAAAATTAATATCTGATTTGGAAAAACAATACTTCAAAAATGCTTGAATGAAAGAAAATATAGTAGTACATTGCAGGCGAATAATGCATGTTTTAAATCATTGCTGATTGGTTCAAACCCTACTTAAAATAGCAGCATAATATTGTGTTGAAGTAAATCTTGACAACTAGTTTATATCCCTTAACCAGCTGGTATCATAAGTGGTTAGCTTTGTCACCAGAAAAATCAGTCTAGACTGCCTGATACATGCAGTCTGACCCGGCTCTATACAGTTGCTCATTTCTATTTGATATTGAAATCCCTCTAAGTTTTAAAGGACTATAAAAAATTTAAAGTAGAGCAAATCCAATTAACACATTCAGCAAGTTAAAACTTAAACAAGTACTTTGAAATGACTAGCAGAGACTAGCAAGATAGCACTGAAATTTCAGTTAGATTATTATCAAAGTAAAAAACAGTCATTCTTACCAGCCAAGCATTTGTGGCTATATCTTTAACTGTCCTGTCAACTGGGAAACCATCAATTGGTACAATGGCATAATCTGGTATTCTTCGTGCATTGCTCTGTAAAACAGTACCTATAATACAAACATAATAACTAAATAAATATTACTGTATGTGACCTTGACCTCCATCTTAGGAAAATCAAACATGCTCTGCTCACCATTACACATATGGTTATATGTCCTTCACCCATATCTTGATGCTCAGACACAGTGATGGACATTCACAGGTGTGACATTATATGTCCTGATTTCATTTAAAATGCATTTAAAAATGAATAAAACTTCATGTATTTAGACTGACTATTTTCTTCAGGTAACTAAGATACCAATATTTACCTCCATTTTCCTTGATGAAAGAAGACAGTACTGGAATACCATCATCATTGAAACCATAAAACACAAAACTCTTCCCACCAAATATTCCTCCTTCATTTACTGTAAAATAAGCACAGAATTTAAGACATACACAACAATGAGAACATCTTTTTTCTGTTGTAATAGTGCAATGTATTACAATTGTGAAAATGGTCAGGTAACTGAAAAAATTACTTTCTTAGAGCAGCACACCCCCAGATTCATGCTAGTTTTCATGAAAATTATGAAAATGTATTTAAATGTGTAATATATGTGTAATAAGTTACCAAAAGGAAGCAATTTACACATTATCAATGGCACTAACAAACCATGTAAATAACCAAAAAGTGGTCAAAGTATGCATAAATAGCCTTTACTGCCTTAGTTGCTGTAGAAATATAGTTTTAGATACTGAAAAATCAGTCATTAATCACATATAATATGTCAAATGTTTCTTGAATCTTGAAACTTTTTACTTTTCCTTACATCTTAGTACATTTTTCTCAAGTTGATTTCACTGAAATATTTTGACTCATCTGGAGGCATGTAGCTTTACAGGCTAGAGGAGAAACTTCCCTGCCATATTTTATTTCCTGCATTTTGAGGTGAAAAATTGTATTATAATCCTTATCATGAAAGAAAAAACAATATCGCAATAAAACATTTCAATGGCCCACTAATAGCATTATTAGACATATTTCAAACCTTTAAATAAACACCTACACCATAACACAAACTAACTTTCTGTCACTTTATGCAAATTGAAAAGTAACTGCTTGAGAAAATCTAAGGATATATATAGTTTATTGCAAGTGTGCCTCATTGCTTTCTGGTAAACTCTAATATTAAGCAGGTCATTTTTGAGGCATATGATCAATACATATGATCAAAACATATAATCAATACATATGATCAAAACATATAATCAATACATATGATTGAGACATTTAATCAAAACATATGATGAAGACATGGTATTATACCTGCTGTACTATTAGGATCTTGTGTCATATCCTCATCTGGAGCCATTGTTGTTTCATTTGATCTCGCTGCATCTCCTACAATACAATAGCAATGAAACTAAATTTTCTTCCATTTTGTTCTGTAAGCCATATCTTACAAAGGATGAAAAAGCTTCATTTCCCAGCTAGGACAATATCTTAGTGGAACATTTGTTTTTGAACATTCAACACTACCTTGATATGTTATTTTATCAACCTACTATGTCTTTACTTCTATGTTTTCTTTTATCAACACATGTTTCACTTATTTATTTCAAATGTTTCATGTATTTGGTAGGCATTAACAAACCTTAATCAACCCTTCCATAGCTAACAACAGTGAAGAATTATAGGAAATGTCATACAACAGTGAATAATTATAGGAAATGTCATTATGTATTTAAAACACTCTCCTTTCCTAAACCAGACTGTATATACTTATCTATCACAAATTGTTCTCATGTACTTGGTGCTCAGTTACAGATTTTTTTTTTATCTTGAACCCCCTTAAAGTAAGAATGAACAGTCTCTAATTCAAATCAGGACCAGTCCATTATATAAATAAAGCCTGATCAGGTATAAATTATAGACTTACCTGTAGTATTAGGTTGCTGGTTCTCCAGGTACTGACTCATTATATCATGCATATCATCATCGTCCCTCCCATCATCCTTTGAGTTATTCTGTCGTGACTCTTCCTGGGGGGCTCGCGATTTCCTACGTCCACTGTACAATACAAATCACTAAGTGTTTTGACAAAGATAATAAATGCATAACTTCATATCTTAAATAAACTTGTTTATGAAGTCACTCTGGACAAAACCACTCATCATTTTGGGCACAATTTAAATATAAGTACTGACTGAATAGCAAACAGTGTAGACCATGATCAGAAGTAAAGGATGTGCCGGCAGAACTTGGTCTACACTGGTTGTATAACAGAATCAATTGCTGCCAGCAGGCTAAGAAGGGTTCATGGGTTTCAAACACTGTAAAGGTGACATGACTACTTTCCAGTTTCAATAGCGGAGAATTATCTCAAGTACACCTACATGCATCATGTACATTATTTCAGGCTTGAAAAGGCACTCAAGTAGAGCCACCAACCTTCTGCAGGATAGCTGGATATCTTCCTTATATGAATGGATCAAAATACTCTGGCAGGACTTGAACTCACCGCAATGAAGGGGTTAAGTGATTTAAAACCAATCAGTGCCAGAGACCCCCTTCTGCAGAATCTTTCTCACTGAACAAACTAAGGAAAGGAACAGTTTTCTTAAACAGTTTCTTGTAAAAAAAAAAGTTCATCAAACTCTTTCTTCAGTATACAGCAAAATAAAAATACTAAATATTACTTCAAAATATTCAAACTATATGAATCCATTCAAGCTTTTAGTATACCCTTTCATTTCCGGTGTTTTCGGATCGGGTTTGACAATCTCAGGACTGTTATAATGTGCCTCCTCCAAAAGCTTTCCCTGTTTAAAACATTCCACTAACCACTGAGATGTCACAGTATGAGGTCTGAAAAATATTTGTCCAAAAATAACATCATAGATTTTCATTTATATATCAGAACTTTATCTTAAAACAATTGAATCAGCATCACATTATTTCATACATAAAATAAAACCGGTTCAATTTCTCAATAATTTAAAGACTCTTTAGCTAAAAAAAACATTGGAGTGGCAATAATATTTCATATATTAGCCATAAGATAATACTTTGAAAAACAATTGTATGTAAGACTGATAAATGAACAAATTAAACAGAAAACTCACCTGTTAGTCATTGATTTTATCATCTCTATATCACTAGTAATTTTCTCACCAATTATCACATGAGTTAGATTATCTGTTATCTGGTTAAACCTAAAAACAAACAAGTTTGTTCAAAATAATGCAGATTTTGTTTTTCGTTATAAAACAACAACAAAAATATTAATCTAAAAGAAGCAATACCTTTTGATTGTTCACAATGGTTTAACAACATTGAAAATGTTGCTCAGTTAATGATTGATTTACTACATAAATCTTTTAAGGGCCTAAGAGATGTTGAAATTTTCATTATCTTCTAAGCATGCAATTTTCGCTTGTTTACTTTTGTTTTCATTGCTCTAGGGTTATCTCCACTTTCCAGAATTTCCATATTTTTAAATGTACATCAAATCATAAAGAAAATCTGCTATTACCTCCAAATTAACTTTATCACCATCTCACCATGCAGATAAGTATTCAATCAAATTATAACAGTGTCTTTAACCTGCTGGAATGGACTGCTTGGCCTTTGCGACCAGTATAGATCCAGGCATACGTTCACATCTGTGCAGTCTGGGCATGATCTATACTTTTAACTGACTAAATGGTTTATACAGAATTTATTTTACGAAGTATGTAGGAATCTTTTAGTTTATAGACACTTTTGAATCTGTTCCTGGAACCAACCAGTAGTGAAAATGATTGAATAGTTTCTTGCTTAAGGCAACAATGACTTGCCACAACTGACTCACTTTAAAGTTTCATTTTGATATTTCAGAATTGATAATGGGCAGTTCCAAAAACTGGACAAGTCTATTTAATATTTCTAGCAGGCCAGGGTTTATGAACAAACTGACTCATCAATGGACTTACCTCGTTCCACCACCACTGTTGATGATTTTTCTCAGTTTTTCTAATGTAGCCCCTCTAAATCCACTAAGATATATCTGTAATAAGTAATAATTGAAGACTTCAAACAGAGCAAATATGATATCTTGCAGAGGAACTATAGCAAATATCACTTAAATAATGCACTTTACCCCTAGTTTTCTATTAAAACAAATTAATCTAATGAAATGCATGTAACATTCTTTTCAAATTAAATATAATTCAAAAGTATGTTGTTATAACCAGTCTGTTTTCCACTTATCAAGTGTAATATGGCTTCTTTTACTGGAAGGTTGCTTAATTTTTGCATCTTACTTCCAAAGTATAATGCTCTTCCTATTTTCCTATATAATGGGGCTCTGAATTATGCAGATTTTGCAGTCTCTAACTTCCAAATATTGGAATTTAATGGTAGCCCCGGTGTAATTCTTACAAATAAGCCTGTAATAATCCCTTGTTAACAATTTAAGACAGTAAAAGTAAAAAGATCTGACCTTGCAGCCATCTAGGAACAAGTCATCAGGTGCCTTTGTAACATCTAAATTCTCCGTGGGATCCTCGAGCCTTGTAAATGTTGTACAAGCTGTCTCGTTTACATTTGCCATAGATATCATAGAAATGTTGTTGATGTCTGTGATGTCTGAAGCTGTGATTAAAGTAATATGTCTAAATCATTAATAAGTCACTATCCATAACTTAAATACACCTAACACACATTAAATACTACTAGTAATGACTGAAGAGTCAAGCAAGTATAAACATTTTGCAGAGTGACAAGACTAATGTTACTAGTGCACAAAGTTCCACTGGGTACTGTGACTTGCATAATTTCAGCATTTTGATATCACACTGAATTACATTGCAGAGCTCTAAAATTGGCTGAGTAAGTCTATATCACATTTAACTCTGGACAGGTCCAAATTAAAAGCTGGATAAGTTCATTATACAAATAAAGGAGAGTTAGTTAATAAAAGACATGATTCATGTTGTAACACAGACTACTGCCAAATTAACACATAAATATTTAATGATAAAACATCATCCCAAACTGATATCTAACCAGCGGATAACTAACCCTCTGTTATATCATCAACATTTTTTCTCAAATTATTGAAATTACAAAACAGTCTTTGTTTATTATATTTGCATTTTGATAAACATTTTTGTCCTTTACAGGGCAGAATGTATGTTGTTTTTAAAAAAAAAAATATTTTCTCTTCTGTTATCCGGTTTTACGTTGCACCAACACAGTATAGATCATATGGTGGCATTCTTTACTGGTGGAGGAAGACCGAAGGTGTCTCTCCAAACATTATTTCAGACACAAACGGGCAACGACAGACAATCCGCAAGCTAGCTGGATAGCTTTCTAATAAGTACAATCAGATGAAACTTGGGCATGTTCAACATACAGCAGCGAGATGCAAGTGGTTTGAAGCCAATGACCTAAACCACCCCAGAGCCTCTCTTCCAATATTTAATGTTTTATACATATTCTCATATATAAAATTTATTTTTATCAAAACCCCTTTATTTCTCTATGGAAAGTCCCGGGAAAATTAAAATAATTTCCCCATTATTTTTAAAGTACAAGAGGAAATTGTTTTTTCCCCTTTTATCAAACATAAAGAGGACTTTTGGTAGGACATTTTTAGTCCAGTTTCCAATAGCCCCTCAAATTTGTTTAAATTGAAGCGTAATGGTGAACTGAAAAAAAACAAACATAAAAAAACGAATTTAACCCGCAACATCCTAATAATTTATTAAATTTTTCCATATAATTTTCTTTCCCGTGAAAAACAAAAAATTTTAAATTGGTTTTAAATTTAAAAAATCCCACATTTTACAATTTCTAAAATTTACCCCGCCATGCTACCGCCCTTCTGGTGTTGAAGTTTTTTATATTTCCCACTAAATTTTTGGGCCGGGACCCAAACTACCGGATAGTTTTAGTCCCTCTTGACAATAGCCCTTCTCCAGGGGAATCATACAACCACCCAGACTTAACTACATGTATCTGCCATTTTAACGCAAAGTTATACTTCTGTCCTGCAAAAACACAACATTCTATGTCAAAAAGTTTTCTTTAAACAAATCTTTTTCTTTTGCATTACAAACACATCTTTATATGTCAATGATTTACAAGATAATGTAAAGCCTTAATCTTCTATAGAGTTTAAGCTCTTAGTATCCTGATAGAAGACTACAAAAACTATGAATAAATTATGAATAAATTCTAAAGAAAACTGCAAGAAAATAACACTAGGAAGGTAGTATACTTACTAATATACAAACATGCCCCTTTTTAATTACAACAGTTAATGATAATTAAAAGGAAAGTTCTTACAGAAAGAACTGGAATTGGTAACTCTATTGTTTAATTATTAAGCCAGCACGAAAAATAAAGATTTTCCTTCAGGCAAAGCTTAGAACACAGGAAATCCTTGGTTTTTTTTTTTTTGCAGACAGACACTGAACCAAAAACCCTTTCTGTCAATAAACAGCCTGGAATATACCAATTACCTTTTTTTTTAATATGCTCCAGTTATAATTTTGACAAATTACAGGGAATTTAAATCATTTTTGAGCATAATGTTAAAAATGTGATACCCTGTCCCTACTAAATTGAAATATCTTTTCCTACCTTTTGGGTCATTGGTTATCGAGATAATGGGTGCTTCTTTAGCCTTCATTTTCTCCCAGAATACACTCCCCTTTGGCAATTAAAAAAGTTATTGATTAAAATTGTTCATTCTGGAAATTATTGAGTTTTGCATAAACATACTACCATAAGTAAAAATAGGAAATAGGCTATAAAGGAAACAAACTCATAATCTCTTGCAAGTATTAAAATATTTCTTACATAATAAGACAAAGAACAATGTAAGGCCTTGCTTACACATAAAAGAAACTATGTACTCACCTTCTTTTTCAATAAGCTTTTTGGCTTCTGTCCTCTCTGCTACCGACAAACCTGACACACTGATCTTGTAACCCATAAAGATTGGGCATTTATAGTCTTGAAACAATTCATCGGTGCCATGTACAGCCCTGTCAACAATGTGTTTATTATTGTTATATAATAGAACGTATGTTTACATGTTGAATTTTTTTCATTACAATTAAATAAGCATAAAATCTTTGGCAAGATTCCAAATTCAAGTTATAAAGAAACAAAATTTATGAAAAATTTCTGCTGTGTATAAATTTCAAACAAAGTTTGACAACAATGTTTGATACCTAATAATCTAAAACCTAATTTTTTTAAACTTTTAAATGTAAAAAAAAATTCCCAAAAGGTTTTTAAAATTTTAAATGAAAATTTTCAAACTAAAAACAATTGGGAAAAAAAACACTAAAATAAGAGAACATTTTTCCAATATGGTTTACTCGAGTTTAGAAATTTTTTTCCCAACCCCTTCAAAACCCCTGTTTGGGAGCATGATTTGTTTTTTTGTGTGCACCAAACAGTCTGGAAAAACAACATAAAAGCCGCACATAACAAAAACGAAATTAAAGCATTTGGGGACCAAGGGGATGGATTCCAGAACCCCGTCTTTCGCAATTTGCGCCCGTCTCTGGGTCAAGGGTCCATGCTGGGTTTTTCTTTTCCCAAAAAATATAACAAGGGAGAGAAACTTTTAAATGGGAAAAGCAGGGATCCTGATCAGACTTTGCTGATGTGCAGACTGGTCTCGATCCATGCTGGTCGCAAATACATTATGTTGGTTTTATCATGGCACGGCACATTTAACTCTTTACCTGTGGGAACCTAAAGTGCCTTTGCTACCAGGCCAGCCTGTACCTCCATACAGCTTGACAAGACTCTATACTGCTGGTAGCTCAATTTTCTGTATTTTGGTATTTAAATCCTTTAAGTATCTAATTCAAATCAGGACAAGTCAATTACACAAATTCAGCATGTGAATAGTAAATAATCATAAGAATCACAACAAAACTTATGATTTAGATTGCTTTTAAGTTTAACCCTTAAGCAAGCTACATGCAATAATTACTTGTCTATGATACATGTTTATACTTGAGTCAGTGTCCGCCTACACATACAGTTTGACCAGTCTTTAATATGTTGATTGATAACTCTATTTTTAATATTCTTAAATTGAAATTCTGTACACACAATAGACAGTAACAATTTTAAAGCAACATCAGTTAAATTCACTAATTCTGGAAGGGGGAAATTTTGTAATACACTATTTTTAACCAGAAATCTGAGATAGATCCATATTAATTTAAGCTTAATTAGAGCTAAATGAACAACTCTTCAGTCTGTTTCCTGGATCTTACCAGTACAAGTGCTATTTGAGGAAACATGGTTAAGTCTCCTCTAGGGCTTGAACTTCCCTTTCATCGAGTTGAGTTTGCAAAGACAATCATCTTTATTTTCCTTCAAGCTTTAGACAAAAAATTGCTAAACATTTAAACAAAATATCATCAAACACTTCACTGATAATGAATAATTTAGTGGTGTAATCCAAAAACAGACTATTCCCATTTTTTTAAAACTGGGAAATTTTGGATTTACCCGGTATTTAGGGGGGTGCCCAAATGTCCAGCAACAAGGTGGGGGGACTTGTTCTGTTTTGATCTCTCATAAACTACCCCCCCCCCATCCATTCCCCTTTTTTCCCTGAAGTTTAAAACTGGAAAAAAATAGTACAGGAAATTTTTTTTTTTTTGTTTTTACTCATCATCAAAAATAGAAAGATGCTTATTCAGTGATTTTTTTTACAAACCAATTTTTTTTCAAAAGACTTATCTTTTTAAACTGGGGGAATTTCTTTTTTATCAGAAAACTATATGTGATTTGTCAACATTGGCCGATATATTCATACCCAAGGGGTTTAAACTTTTCCCACAGTTTTTTCTTAAAAAATTTTTAAAGAATTGACAACTGAAAACAAGTTTTGATACGAATGACAACTACGTCAATTTATGGGATTAGAAATACATGTTTATGAATATATGAAATTTAAAACTGCCATTGTAAAGAGATAGATAAGTAGAGAGACTACTAAGATATTTCTAGATGAATATATACAATGTACATTATGTATGATAGTTGACTTACCCTTGCATCTTTATCAATGTTTGTGCAGCATAATACAATGTCTTTCATGGCAAGATTGTAAATAGGCTTTGGTATTCGTGGGATATCCTGAAAGTACGATAGAGCAGAATATAGTTTTTGTCAATACAACAACTTATAACAGGTCAATAACTTTACCATCAATGTCATTCATCATAAATTATTGAATTAAATAAATGAAGCTGAGCCCATGACAAAAACCCAACCCTAGGGGGCTTTGCTACCAGGGAAAGGAACCCGATCAGACTCACGGATGCACATGGTCCAAAGCGGGGTCCCCCAAATGCAATGTTGGTATTTTCCCTGGTCCTTTGAAAAAATATTTCATGTAGTTTTAATTGTATTTTTTCTAAATAGAGTTTAAGTAGTTTTAATTGTATTTTTTCATGTAAAATTCCAAAATACATGTATATCTTATAAGAACTTATGCTAAATAATCATACATTACTTTTCATCTTATCTAATTTAACCTTCTCCAAAAAATAAATTTTCTTTGAATTTATAAACTAAAACCCTTTTTTCACGCAAAGAGCAGAATAAAAAACAAAATTTTGGGGGCCAGAATTTTTGGAAAAAAAAACATTAACAATTAGACATGAACTGTTATTAAAATTATTTCAACTTGAACAGTTTCCACTTCTGGGAATGTCCATTATCAATTTTGGGGTTATCAACTTTACTGACATCCACAGCAAACAGCAGAGTTCGGTCTGAAGATCGCAGGGGTGTGCAGGCTGACCTAGCTTTAACATAGCTAAGCTGTTACCTTATACATATATTTTCCATGATTCCAAGTACAGGTTATGTTCCCAAAATACTATGAAAAGAAATTATTACAAAATTATCTATCCTTTGAACAAAATATTAACCCTTTCGCTGCCAGAGGGTTATTTATTTATTGATCACCTATTTGCCTGAAGGTTTTCTAAGAAATTACTACATTATTAATTAATACTATTATTATTATTTGTTATTAGTATTATAATGATTGTATATGTTTCCAAATCTGCTAGTATAATAATAATTATCCAGGGATCATTCTGGTCAGGATTTTTAGTGAGAGATTTTCTCTCATTTGAGAAATTTTAATGAGAGAAATTAGATTTTCTTGAGAGATTTAATTTTCATGATGGGCGAGGTTAAAAATATGGAAATTTCTATCTTTTTAAAATCACTATACATATAAACATTGTTTATCTAATGAGGATATAGATGTAGCTCTGTTTATTACAGTGATTTTTGGTTTCACTTTTTTGATTCACCCTATGCCTTTTCCTTTGTGAATTTTTAAACATAATTAAATTCTAATTATGAAAATAAAATAAACACTTTCATTCTGAAATATTAAAAGAATTATACATGGAATATCTACTACTACTATTATTTGCCAGCCAATGTTCCTAATGGACAACACTGTACTGTACAAGAAGTGATTGTTTGAGATTTGAAAGAATATTTTTTTATAACCTTACATTTTGTTTTCTTTATGATTCTCTTCACACACCTCCCTCCATTAAAAAATGTTCATTGAATATGTGACCTGAACACATAATGAACAAATATCTCCATATCCACAAATATAAACAATACCTAAAAGTAATTTTTATTCATAAACATCATTTTTAGTGTTTATAAAACACCTTTGAATAACACTCAGCTTCCTTTTAGTATTTTTTTTAATCACGACATCGCGAAAATATGTGACAAATGAATATTTGTCTGTTTTCCGCTGAAACATTCACAATTCCAGCTGTTGCTGATTGCAATTATATAAAATTAAATACTTTTGTTCAATAAAAGAATATTTATAATCGGCTATTTCATCAGGAATCGTAAAACAAAATGTTTAAACTTGTTCCTTACGGCAAAATTTACCGTGGTTGATGTGACATTAAGAAGACAAATTTTACCGATATTTGGTTTTGACATGTCCATTTTTATGTAAGTCTGTGTCTAACAATTTTTATTAAAATCAATTAAAAGTGTTTTGTGTAAATTCTCATAAAGGTTACAATAGCCATCATACCGTATTTCTGTACGGTGAATTTGCGGTCTCCGATCGGCAATTTTTTAGGCTAAATAATTCAAAGTGTTGGACTACTTTTTGGAGTTTTTTTACACCGATTTCATTAATAAACAATTTGAAATTAAATTCTTGATGGGAATCGTAAATTTTTCATCATATTTTTGTGTGATTTTAGCATTCTATAGATTGTGGTTAGACATTTTCCAGCTCAAATTGCCGTGCGAGATTTTCTCTCATTAAATGATTTCACAAATTTCTCTGAGATTTTGGTGATTTTTTTGCGAGAAATCGCGGAAATCGCCCCCTAGAATGATCCCTGATTATCTATATATTTATTATGATAATTATTATTATAATAATTATTATTATTATAGAAACGGCAAAAGCCGTCCATATGGCAAATATGCCGAAAATAATAGGGAAGCATATGCTGTCCCTATGGCAGTGAAAGGGTTAACAAAGGAAAGTATGGTGTAAAAATGTTTCAGTAATTATGTATCATACATAACACAGAATATACCTAGATCCAATTCCACTTATGTGTTCAAAGGCTTCCCCCTCAAACACATCAAATATATATACATCATTCTTCCTCTTCTCTTTCACAGTAAAACATTCATCTTCACTGAACCAAACCGGAAACAACTTCTGATCTTTTAGACACTGAAAAAAATATATCATTTGTCATTGTTAGTTTACATGTTTAATTTTACCAAGATTTTTATATAAGCTTGAATCTCAAGTCTGCATCATGAGGAAACTTGGTTGTATCTCAGTAGGGCTCAAACCAACAAAAAAAAAATTTGTGTGGAAGTCAAAATACATTTGTACTACTTTCTACATTCAGCACTACTTTTCTCAGTTGTTAAACATCTAACATGCTCCAAATCAATGATTGTTAAACATTATCAAACACATGTTGAACGTTTCTAAAGAATTTAATAAATACAAATTTCTGAGGCATATTAATGTGCGTTTCATTTAACCAATATGCCAACACTCCTCTTAATTAACTTGTCATTGTTGAAAGCATGTTTTTTTTTCTAAAAGTTTACAAATATTTTATTTTTGTAGAAATGAGCTATTATTTCTATTTTCCAAATTATCGAGCTATCTACCTGATTATTCCAGGGAGAAACCTCACTTAAACCATTTGAATTTAACTACAGTACATGTAAGTTGTAACTACTTTATTAACTATTTTTAAGGTATAATGTTTGCTAAAGTGTCACAATAATAATAGCTAAGTTTCAAAGTCTAACATTAGTAACAACATAGCACATTTTACGATGGTAGCTATTATTTTCGTACCTGAAAAGCTTCTTCTATCAATTTCTGTGTTTCTTGATGACCAAATACCTTTACACAACGCACTTTGAAATCACCCATAGTTCTGCAAAAATAAAAACTTATTAAATAACAAATAATATATTGATCAAATTTTTTAATTCCTTGAGAGGAAATGAATCAGGAATTCAGGATTAGATTTGTTTAGTTTGAAAAGTATCTCTCTTAGTTTTATTTAATAACAAGAGCCCGGTTTGAGCCGGGTGATGCTTCCCAATAGGTTTTGGACACAGGAAAGTACACCTCTTGTAAAAATAAACAAAGGGCAATAACTCCAGAATTAGGCAAGGCAGAGTTATGATTATTGTGCACTGCACATCTACCCATTGAGATATATCTACCTACAAAGTTTCATATTGATATCTCTTATAGTTTTACAGCTATTTCCTGGATAAGATTTTTCTAAAAGGGGAGATAATTCAACAAGAGCTGTCGGTAGGACAGCATGCTCGACTATTCTTAGTGCTTGATAGTAAAAAAAATGCCTGATACAGTTACCTCCTCCTGTTTACAGGTTGGGGTCATGATGGTGAACAAGTGTGCAAAGTTTCAAAGCCATATGTCAATGGACTTTGAAAATATTTGAACTATTACAAAAACTTTAACGTAAATTCTAAGTCGAAAAAGGGCATGAAATTCTGTCAAAATGCTTAATAGAGTTACCCCTCCTGCTGTCTAACAGTTGGGGTCATGATGTTGAACAAGTGTGCAAAGTTTCAAAGCCATATGTCTATGGACTTTGAAAATATTTGAACTATTACAAAAACTTTAACGTAAATTCTAAGTCGAAAAAAGGGGCATAATTCTGTCAAAATGCTTGATAGAGTTACCTCCTCCTGTCTACAGGTTGGGGTCATGATGGTGAACAAGTGTGCAAAGTTTCAAAGCCATATGTCAATGGACTTTGAAAATATTTGAACTATTACAAAAACTTTAACGTAAATTCTAAGTCGAAAAAGGGGCATAATTCTGTCAAAATGCTTGATAGAGTTACCTCCTCCTGTCTACAGGTTGGGGTCATGATGGTGAACAAGTGTGGCAAAGTTTCAAAGCCATATGTCAATGGACTTTGAAAATATTTGAACTATTACAAAAACTTTAACGTAAATTCTAAGTCGAAAAAAAGGGGCATAATTCTGTCAAAATGCTTGATAGAGTTACCTCCTCCTGTTTACAGGTTGGGGTCATGATGTTGAACAAGTGTGCAAAGTTTCAAAGCCATATGTCAATGGACTTTGAAAATATTTGAACTATTACAAAAACTTTAACGTAAATTCTAAGTCGAAAAAGGGGCATAATTCTGTCAAAATGCTTGATAGAGTTACCTCCTCCTGTCTACAGGTTGGGGTCATGATGGTGAACAAGTGTGCAAAAGTTTCAAAGCCATATGTCAATGGACTTTGAAAATATTTGAACTATTACAAAAACTTTAACATAAGTGGTTACGCCGACGCCGACGCTCGGGTGACTGCAATAGCTCTACTTATTCTTATCGAATAGTCGAGCTAAAAATGAAGCTTAACAGAGTTATGGTTCTTTTGCACTGCATCTCTACTCAATGAGATCTATCTACCTACAATGTTTCATCTTGATATCTCTTATAGTTTTAGAGTTAGGTTCTGGACAAAGTTCAAAGTGTTAAAATAAACAAAGGGCAATAACCACAAAATAAGGACAAAAAGAGTTATTGTTCTTATGCACTGCACATCAAACCATTGAGATCTATTCACCTACAAAGTTTCATGTTGATATCACTTATAGTTTTAGAGTTATGCCCCGGACAAGATTTTTCTATAAGGGGAGATAATTGAAAAAACGGGCAAATTAGAGTTATGGTTCTTTGACACTGCACTCTCCCTTAATGCCCTCTACCACTGTATGAAGTTTCAACAAATTATCTCCAAGGGTTTTCAAGTTATGCTCTGGACAAGACAACAGACGGACGGACGGACGGACAAGGCGCCGACTATATGCTCACCCGAAATTTTTCGGGGAGCATAAAAACTCTTAGTTAACATTTTTTGCATCTAAGGTCCAAATAAATTGACCACAGTTTAAGGTGCAATGCTACAGTTAAACTTTTATTGCATTCATTTTACTTGTTCTATTACTGTTAAACATAATTTTTGTTTTTGAATGACATTTTTCAATATACTCTATATATTGATCAGTTTATTTGAGAATCTTTATAAAACTGAAAAAGTTTTATATGTAATGTTTATTTAATCAACTGCTTATGTTGTTGTTCGCTAAATCGTGAATAGTCCGCTGAACTTTTGGCTATTATTTTTTTAAGTAAAAAATATTGGCTATTATTTTATTTGAGCCAGTGTGAGCCCTGAATGTACAGTTATCACTTGAACGGAGAGCATTTACTGTCAGTTGGTAAGTCTTCAAATATTGTAGTTATCAAGTATTGTTTGTTCATAACATTGATATTGTTACAATTTTTTTTTTTTTTTTTTGATGCCATTTTGGGTAACTTGCGTGTCATTCACACCTTGTGACATTTACAAGGAAATACTAAATTGCTGTATCCCAAATACTAATAGTAATACACAACGTCACAGGAAATTTTACCGCATTCGAAAGAGTAGTCAATCTTACTAATGTTTAGATCTGCTTGTGTGTTTCATTGAGCTAAATATATAGCATATCAGCTGATTTTAATTAGATCTATTGATTCATGGTTATATAATGAATACAATTTATGACATAATTAAAAATATTACAAAAAAAAAAAGAAAAATACTTTTACACATGTATTTTTTATCTTTATTATTTACACTGATCTAACTTATTTGTAGTATAATTTAACAAAATATCAAATGACATATCTATATAAGTCAATACAATTAAAATTTTTTTTATATCTTTTGATCATTCTGACTGGTACATACTGTGTATGTATAAGATGTGAATATGAAGGGATAACTCCAAAACCAAGTTAAAATTGTAGAGTTAACATATACAGGCTAGTGAAAATGCCTGACTGGGCTTAAGACATAAAAATCATATTTCTAGAAAAAAATAATTAATGTTTATTTTTAACTTGTTTTGTACATTAAGCTTTTATTTTTGATACAAATAAAAATATTTTGGTTATATACTATTTTCATAGTATTATTACCCCTTTTTCCAATTTTCTGGAAACAAAATATTTGAAGTTTATAAAAACATGGAGCTAAATATAAGATGGAGAAGAGACTGTGACGTCACACAGTTAAAATCAGTATTGCCGGAATTGTGTTCCCGCAAATTATCATGTCCCGAGATTTTGTGGTATTTGATGCATCCTGGGTAAAAGTAGCCAAAATACCGCCAAATTAAATTCCCAGAGGTACAACAACAAAAAAGACTAAGGCCAAAATAAAAAATATGTCTGGTTCAGGGAACCCGACCGACCCTATTTTTTTACCCCCGACCCTAAACTTTTTTTTTTTTTTTCGGTACGAAATTTTTTGGGTACGAAAATTACAAATGTGAAAATTTTGTTTTACGATGACTCTTGAAATAGCCGATGAGTAACAATCTTAAAATAATCAAAAAATATTTAATCTTATATGATCAAAATCAACAACAAGTAGAATTGTGAATGTTTCTGCAGGAAACAGACAAATTTTCAATTGTCACATATTTTCGCGATGCCGCTTTTTATAATTAAAAAATCGTAACCAAAAGGAAGATATGTTTTGTTAAAATGTGTGTAATAACACTTAAAATATAGTTTAGGAATTAAATTAACTATTAGTTGAGATGGAGCCATTACCAGTATGTGTTTGTAACATAGGGCCTACAATGAATATTTTCTTTTTTAAGGGAGGGGGGTGTAAGGTCTGATGATGTATGTTTTTTAAATTATATTTCAAATCTTTTCAATCACTTTTATTGTAAATG